>NC_064621.1:330421878-330723931 GCF_023898315.1 Schistocerca nitens
TTACAAATCCATGAATTATCACAATCAGTCATCACGAACATACCACGTCAAAGTGTCTGTCAGTCCATTATGGCCAGGGACATTGGCTGGTATGTAGTTTTCAATTCAATAAACTTTACCAGCAGCCATATAATTTAGGTTATTTTATTTATTTATTTTTTTCGAATGCAACCAGTTTCAGCAATTCATTTTGCCATCTTCAGGCCCCATACGCTTCTTTCGAATCAACGAGCTTATCGTATAGTGGCATAAAACTGGATACCATGAATCCCAGTGCTTGTGCAACAGATTCAACAATTGAGATTCATGGTATCCAGTTTTATGCCACTATACGATAAGCTCATTGATTCGAAAGAAGTGTATGGGGCCTGAAGGTGGCAAAATGAATTGCTGAAACTGGTTGCGTTTGAAAGTATATGGCTGTTGGTAAAGTTTATTGAATTGGAAAGTACCATGTCAGAAGTTGATCATTATTGTCAAATCAAATTTTGACACAGTATGGTGATGATACACTTAGTATCAATTTTGCAAATCCATAATATTGCCATGAACAATGGTGCATGCTGTGTGGTATTGTAGTTAACGTCACCAGCTGGCATGCTGTGGGTCGCCAATTCAAATCCAACCTTCAGCAGTTATTTGTTATTTAGTATTTATCATTTGTCTAAGGTTCTTAAAGTATATTATGTTTATAATGTTTGTATATTCTGTAATATCTGACATTTGTGTAAGTACCAGCATTCTGGAATGTTTGGTGTTTATATATATAGCTGCACTCTCCATCCAGGAATTTAGTTCTGTTCTGTCTGCATACTGGTGTTCGTAATAAACATGCCTTTTAGTGCTAAGCATTGTATTTAATTGATGATCCTGCTATTAGATTTGGACCTGAATGTGGGACATGACACTATTAGGTGGAAATCCCAGGTAGTTTGAAACATCAACATCACTGTGGCTCCAATTAGGCAATGTAATAGCAGTTGCCTAAACGGACAAGAACCAGAAAACACCATTCCACATTTCAGTGGTCCACATATTCAGGACACCAGTGGGTTCTGAGGCAGCTGTAAGTAAGCTGGACATATAACATCCATCAGTATTTTCGGGGGATGCTGGTCAGGACCCGACAAAATGGCTGAAAGAAGTCAATCTAATGATCAAGTACAATAGGTGTAATCAAATAATGTGTTTGGCAAATGTGTACTTTTATTTGGATGGCCCAACCCAGCAGTAGTTCATGAACAACAGAGAGAAGCTAAACCTCTGGGATAAATTACAGGCCGAGCTGAAGAAAACTTCTGACAACAATCAGCAGCAAGTCTGCCTACAGAGGAATTACTGAAGGACAAGGGCACAATGGTGTAGAGAAACAACACAGATCTACATACAGTTTTGGCCCTATGCCATATTGTGAAGCCAAATATGATAGAAGTTGACAAAATTTCACACTTTATGAAAGAAGGTGCAGAAACATTTGCCAAGTTCTTCTGGTAATCCAAGGCATTCATCATGTGGTGCCAGCGCTTTAAGGAAATGCAACAGAAAGTAACTGGACATAGGAAGTACTATGGACTACCAAATGTAGATCCTATGGCAGTCGCATAATACCATGACAACCTTTCTTGTCTCATGTGCCAAGTGAATGAAGAGATACTGCATTTTATGACAACCAGAACCATCGTATCAGGTAAGCAGGAGATAGTAGGTACAAATGTCAACATGATACGTCAGGAGATAATAGAGACTGTTGAAGAAGAGGTGTATTGATCTTTAGCACCAATCTCTGCCACTTGCTGAATGCAACAGAATGGGCTCAGCCAATTCTGCCATTCACCACAGCCATCAAATGGCAACCCTGCATCTGACCAATGCTATTATGAGCAACTTCTATGCCGAATAAAACAATACGTAGAAGAACAGACATTTGGAGGTCAGAGAACAACACACCAGTGTGTTTCCACTCTGCCTGCCTCAGACACATTGTACACTACTGCAGAGAGGGAAGGTGAGTTTTTGATGATGTCTACACTGCCAGACATCAGTCATCACAACAGTTCTGCTCACTCCAGTCAATTGCAGACCATTATAGTTGCCTGTGGGATGAAGCCTACCAACATAATGTGGATGAGGTTGCTTCCCAACATGCCGTAACCACTCCTTTGTGCCATAAAGAAGTACCAGCCACTTGCCTAGCTGCCGACATCAGGAAAACTAAGCAAGGCAACCATCTACAAAGATGACGTTACCACAGATACAAATACTCCATGGTCACCAAAATGTCAGGAAATCTGATTGACACATCATTGATGGCCAACCTGTCCAGACACTAGTCGACTCGGGGCTGTCTTTTCTGTCCTGTCAGATGATTATCATCAACAGTCAAAAAAGACTATGTTCTGTGATACAAAAGTGATTGTGCTAAAAGTTGCAAATGGGAAATAAATCCAGCTGACAGGAATGTGTGCTACAAGAATAATTATCAGTGACAGAGGAGAGCCCTATGAATTTTGTCATTTTAACAGAATGTAGTTATAATGTTATTCTCAGATGGGACTTTTTCCAGGCATCAAAAGCAGCCATAGGCTGTAGAAGATCAGAGCTGCAGATTTATGATGCTATTTCAACAAGCACATGTAACAAAGATTGCTCTGGGTGATTGTTTGCTATTGAAAACATTGTTGTCCTGCCATCATCAACAATACAAGTTCCAATCATCAACTGAGACGCTCATTTAAACTGTAAGTTTTGTCTTGAATTGCAAGAAGCTAGTCAGACTCAATATTTGTCTTGAGCAGCCACAATGTATCCCTAAAGATTTGTGCTAAGGTACAGATGAACCACTCCAGGAAGTGTAGCTTAGTGACATTGACAAAGAACTGTGCTCTGCCACCATTACAGACCACACAGTATAGGAACTGCTATCAAATTATCAATAGAATCTGGCCCGGCCAATCAACAACATCAATGAGTGACAGCTGTTATGTGCCAATTTTAGATGCTTTTAAATTCAGACTGGAGAAAAGACAGACCAAGTGACCCATGGTAAAATAAATTATGGACATTTAGGTCACCCACCAATTACCCAGCACTCATGTGGAGAGTTGCCAGCTGAACAACAGATAATTTGGGAGGAAGTGAAGAAGAAACTGCAATATGACATCAGAGATTCCTTGGTCCTCTCCTGAAGGCCTTGTGAAGAAGAAGAATGGCATATATATGTGTCAACTGAACAAATTTGGGAAGAACGATGTCTGTCCATTGTGGCACATTAATGACACCCTAGACTATTTGTCAACTATGGACATGCAGAAAGACTACTAGCCAGTTGAGATTGAGGTTGAGCAGGAAAACACAGCCTTCATAACTCCTAAGAATTTCCAGTTATGTTGTTTGTACTGTACAACACTAGAGCCACCTTAGAATGTATGATGGACAATCTGTTACAACACCTTAAATGAACAATGTGTCTTTATTGTCTGGATGACATTTTAATTTTTTTGAAGACATTTGAGAAACATCTAAGCCACCTGAAAACCATGTTGAAGTGTGTTCAGACTGCAGATCTCTGTCTGAATCCAAGAAAGGGCCTCTTTGCCACCCAAGAAATAAAAATCTTGGGTATCTAGAGAATTTTGATGGATTCTGTCCTGTCCAGAGAAAGTGAGAGCAGTCACACATTTTCCAGCTCCTCAACACATTTGTAATGTGAGAAGATTTCTCAGAATGGGCTCATGTTATCAGCAATTCATAAAGGACTTTTGCACTGAGGCCCTTACCTTACAGAACTATCACAGGGAAAAGTCAAATGTTCTTGGAATAAGGTGCAAGAAAGAGCTTTCCTTGTCTTTAAGAAGATGTTACCATCTTCTTCAGTCCTAGCATTAGATGACACGAGACAGAATTTCACGCCGACAGTCCCATAAGGATTAGGCTGGTACTAGTGCAAATGCAGGAAGACACTGAAAATGTGATAGCTTATGCTTCATGTGTACTCCCCAGGTCAGGGATCCGGCCCCGGCGGCTGAGTGGTCAGCGTGACAGAATGTCAATCCTAAGGTCCCGGGTTCGATTCCCGGCTGGGTCGGAGATTTTCTCCGCTCAGGGACTGGGTGTTGTATTGTCCTAATCAGCATCATTTCATTCCCATCGACGCGCAGGTCACCGAAGTGGCATCAAATCGAAAGACCTGCACCAGGCGAACGGTCTACCCGACGGGAGGCCCTAGCCACACGACATTTCATTTCAGGTCAGGGATGAATTACTCTACAACCATGAAAGAGTGCCTTGCACCTGTTTGAGTCATCAAAAAGTTCAGCCATATTTATTTGGCAGTCCATTCACCATTGTGACAGACCGCAATTCCCTACGCTGTCTGACTAGCCTGAAGGATCCATAACATTGACTGGTGAGGTAGATGCTGAGACTTCAGGACTACTACATCATGCCAAGTGCTTGCAAACGCAAGGACACTGAATGCATTTCAAAGAATCCTTTGGAGGAATGGAATGAGGATGAAATGACATTGCTGCTGAACATAAGGGTAGATCCAGAACTGATGAAAACCAAAGAAAACTTGAGGAAAGAGGAGCTGACCAAAGAAGAATTCCACTTAATAAACAGATCATGGTTACAAGAGGAATAATGATCCAATATCTAACAGAGTGGAAATGGTTGCTTCTCATCCCAGCTCATTTGCAGCCGACTATCCTGAAGTATTTTCTCACTGCTCCAGTATCTGATCATTTGTGTTTTATGAAGACTCTAAAAAGAATCAGATACAGTTATCATTGGCCAGGTCCCTACCGATCCACTAGATGCTATGTGAGCCACTGTAAGGAGTGTCAGTGACTGAATCTCAAGCTGAAATGACCTCCATGGCATTTGGTACTGATCCCTCCTGCAACAGCGCCATTCCACTGAGATGAAATCCTCTTGGGGAGGTTCCCAAAGTCTCGAAATGGGATTCAGTGGATTGTAGTCTGCACTTACTACCTCACCCAACTGTGCTCTCACCAAAGCTGTGCGAATCTGAAACTCCAGAAATTGAAGAGTTACTTGATTGTGGAAAAGTTTTCCAGTCAAGACTAGTATCATAGGTAATTTCATGTTGCAATCTCATCCACAGGATGAAAACTGTGTACCACCCACACATGAATGGCGTCACAGAGTTTGGCAGATATGCTCCCAATGTATGTTGATGTGGAACAGAGAGAATGAGATAAAATGCTGCCCATTGTGACATTTGCATACTACACAGCAAGGCAAGACGCCACAGGCTTCACAATGATCTTTGTGCTCCACGATTGTGAGGCTGAAACCGCCATGTGTTCCTGTTTTAGCCAGATGATACTCAATATGACTATGTTAAACACCGTATCACTAGAACCAAAGAAGCAAGGCATCTGATGTACAAACAGAACCTGGATGCCCAGGAGAAAGACAGAGAGTGTTGTAACATCAAGCAGCAGCCAATGAGATACAGCTAGGGAGACTTGGTATGGATTTCTACATCTGTGCATAAAGCAGGACTAGCAGAAAAGTTGCTAAAGCACTACTGTCAGCTGTAGTATATGCTTAATTGCTTGTCAGGCATCATATACAAAGTCCAGGATAATGACCCTTTATCAAGAAGACAGATGCGCAGAGATGTTGTCTGGGTCCTCTGCATGAAGTCCTATGACAGACAGTCAAGAAGTGTAATCAGTTGCTGGAAGTTCAAAGAAATGAATACCAACTTAATAATTGTGAAGCTTCAACAGGAGATGCTACCTTCAAGTGCTCATCATAGTGAAGAGGATGTGCAGTGTGGCATAACCATTAACAGCATTGGCTGGCTTACTGCTGATCACAAGCATTTATCTTTTATTTACAGTTTATCATTTCTGGAAGGTTCTCAAAATTACTTATGTTTGCATGTTCTGTAATACTCAATGTTCGTGTAAACAGTAGCACACTCTGTTCAGCAATTCAGTTTTGTTGAGGCTGTACATTGGTGTTAATAATGAAGATGCATTTAGTGCTAAGTGTTGTATTTCATTCACGACCCTGCTTTTGTATTTGGATTTGAGTGTGATTATGATGTGACTGTGTTGTAATGCACCTTACTTACTGAGAAAGGTAGAATGTTTACTAATGACAATGAAGTTGGGCATTAGTCCCAATGCCAGTTAGGCAATAATGTGAATAAACAATCATTCTGAGCAACATCAGTCATTCATGAATCAAAATGTTGTTCTTTTTCTAGTATAGGAGTGGGTGATGAGAATAGACTGAGGAAATCGTGGAATGTGGCAATATTACAGTCAAATCTCAAATCACTTATAGAAAGGGAATGTTATTATTTTGATTCTACTTTACAAATTGCTGCTGTAGGTGATGTAGTAACCAAACCCAAGTAACACAAATGTGGCTTTATTCATAAATCTCTGAACAATAACAGAAATAAGCCTGTTGTGACTCCACATGTGACAAGATGAAACAATCATACAGAAGGTGCAACATAAGTGGCACATAGAACAACTTATATGAGCTGTACAAATTAAAAGGTGAGTAACTGGTAGATGTGGCAGAGACCGTGCTGTGTGCACGCTTCCTACAGTTGGACTCTAATAGCCATCCCGCTGATACAGTTGGTAGTTGATTTAACTACACGTGCGTGGTGACACTACACTCACACTCACTAATAGCAGGATGTAGCAGTTGAGATATAGCAGTAGAAAGGGCCGATCTGGACTTATTTAATGAATTTGCTCATGTCGGGCATGGTAATTGACTTTCTTTTCTTACAACATTGAAGCTAGCTTAGTAGGCCTCTTTACTAAAATGTGTTAAGCTAGCTCAGTAGATAATGATATTTATACAAGCAGTGGGACAACAGTAAATGGAAGGTCTCAGATTATTACTATCTGTCCTTGCATGTTGAATTCCATTTTCTATATTATTATTTACTTCTGTAAATGTATGCATTCACTTTTTCTACAAGAGAAATTAACTTGCACAAGGGCTTTGGGAGCAGTATATTTATGGGGATTTCACATAACACATTTAGCAGCCTAAACAAGCTAGTCTTTTGTGAGCTTATTTGAAACTGGTTGTGTGTAATACAAAAGCTGCTGCAAGGAAAAAATATTTTTAAGCATTTTATGTGCTTCAAATTTAAATAACTGTATTTTATTTTTGTACTTCAATGTTTTAGAATATGTTTTTGCATGCAGGTGTAATATATGTTGTCGATGAGCTGGATTATGAACAAAAGAAGCAGTATGAGCTGACCATACGTGCAACAGACAGTGTATCTGGAGTTTATGCAGAAGTACCAGTCAGTATTCTTGTCCAAGATGTCAATGACTGTCCTCCAGAATTTAGCAGTGACAGTTATAATATTTCTGTCTCTGAAGCTTCACCATTTGGCACTTCTGTTCTCCGAGTGTCTGCCAGAGACAATGACACAGGTAAAATAGCAGAGACTATTAAGAAACAGTCAAAATATAAGAAGACTTCACTGAGAATCTATAAACTTTTTTTTATTTCCTGCAGGCATTAACCAGAAGATTCGATATCAGATTCAGAGCGATTCCAGCAATTCATCAGAATTTTTTCATATTGATTCAGATGATGGATCTATCTATCTGAAGCAATCATTAGATCATGAGATTCATGACAGTCACCACTTTACAATTATTGCAATGGATGCTGGGGTTCCAAGTCTCTCAAGTACTGCACATGTTTGGGTTTCTGGTCAGTTTCATTTGATTCTTTTCTTAACCAAATGTAAAAGTAAACTTAAAGTATTTGTGTATCTAACAAGGCACAATAACGATTATTTACTATTTTATTGATAATTTAATTTCTGAAGATTTTTTATTTCTGTTTCAGTTATCGATATGAATGATAACCCACCAAAATTCGAGCAACCATCATATGCATGCTCTCTCTCTGAACATGCTCAAAGAGGACAGTTCATCACTGTTGTTAAAGCAAGTGATCCTGACTATGTTGATCATGAAAGACTAAGCTACACAATTGTTGGAGGAAATGAACAACAGACATTCTCCATTGATTCTGCTACAGGTGTGCTTTATCGTCATTTTTCAGTCAGTGTATTTTGATATACAATTTTCCTGGAAAAATTAAGCTAATTCATGTGTTACATTGTTGATTGTGGTAATATATAGTCACAACTTGTCATCTGCATAGGATTTGTATGTACTTTATTTTATCTATATTAATTTCATGTAGTAGATTGTTCCACGGCCATGGGGATTTGCTCTGCAGTTTGGTCCTACAGTGAAAGAGAGGGAGGGAGGGAGAGGGAGTATAACCTTTTATGTTTGTCATAGGAGCGTGCTAGGGGTTGTGTGTGTGTGTGTGTGTGTGTGTGTGTGTGTGTGTGTGTGTGTGTGTGTGTGTGTGTGTGTGTGTGTGTAGGGGGTGGGGGGAGGTAGTATTGAAGAGGAAACAGCAGAGACCAATGGATATGAGAATCCATAGATCCATAAAACCAGCTCCAGTTCGCTAGGGGAATGGGGGACAGCAGAGAGAAATCAGAACCTGGTGGGATGAAACAGAATGAGAGCAGGGATAGATGTTGCAATACAGGGACTAGTGACAATTGAGAAAGGATGATTGTGGGGCCGAAAGATGTGTTGCTGAGACAGTTTCCACCTATAAAATTAAGACAAGCTGATGCTGATTGGGAAACCAGATACCACAAGTCGTGAAATAGCCACTTACATTAAAAAACATGTTTTGGTATCAGGTGGTCTTATTTTGTCTTGTTTGCAGTCCCACAGGAGGCATTCTTACAGATAGATAGTTTATTGATGGCCATACTCACATGAAAAGCTATACCATAATTGCAGTGGAATAATTATATGATTTGGGGACTTTATGGATGGCTGTGCTTCTTATATACCATAGGCTGAACTATTTGTGGTGAACAGCCACATCAGACTGTGGCCAAGACCAAGTTTGTTAGCATTTGTAACATTTGTGTTTCATTAACTCATCTATGTGAAGCAGAAGAATCACAGTCTGAGAATGTGTCTGTTTTAAAAGGAAGACATAACCATGTCAGAACCCTTAAGATGACATGTTTGTTTTATTTCATTTGTACAATTTTTATTTCCTGAGAATCATCACCTGGTCTACATTCTTTTTTCCTCATAAATAGCAATGAAAACTCTATTAATTTAGTTGTACTTACAAAAAGGATTTAATAAATTCTTTGTCTGTAGGTGTGATCTCACTGATAAATATGCAGAACTTTGCAGAGAAACAGGAAAGCATTTTAAATATCTCAGTCACAGATGGAGTCTACACAAGTTTTACCAGAGTACGTATTATCATACTGCCAGCAAACAGACATAATCCTGCTTTTCCCAAGATTCAGTTTGAAGTTACAGTACCAGAGAATCAACCACGTGGAACACTGGTAACAAAAGTCACAGCCACAGATAAAGATTTTGGCAAATATGGTGAAGTTGTATACTCCATTCCATCTGATTTACTGAAAGAAATTTTTGAAGTCAACAAAAAGACAGGTAAGTCTATGAGAGAGTGTTTTCCAATAGATGTGTGTGACCTTTTCTCTGCTAGGAGCTAGTGTGATCAAATTTTTATTGAAATATTTAGCTAACTGTATATAATTGTCAATTTTCTCTTCATAGCCTGTAACGAAAAATGCTTTTGGTAAATGGTTATGGACTTAGGGTTTACCTGCGGAAGAGTGAATAGATCTGCACATAGCTACAGAAACTTTGTAATAACTGTACTCCTAAATTTAATCCATGTTGTTTTTTCTCACCACTATTCTTTAAATTGAACTGTTACATCCCTCTTATATGTGTTCATTTTTATATAACACAAGTAGGCCACCTATTCATAACCTTAAATAAACAAAGATAGTAAAAAAAAAAATAAAAAAAAAATTACCCTTTGACATTAGACGAGTATAAAGTTACAACAGATGAAAACATTGTTATTATCTATTATCTTTTCTCATTTTCATTGGTGAGTCCCAGAAAAAAGTCAATAAACTTTATAACAGAATTGCTCCAAATTGTTTATTATATAACCTTCATTTATGTCTTACTCCTTAAAAAACATTAGAAAAATAGTAAATATGGTATTTAATAATATAATGAAAAGGATAGTTGCCACTCACCGTGTAGTGGAAATGCTGAGCTGCAGAAAGGCATAACAAACATACTGTCAGAACGTTAGCTTTTGACCAACAAGGCCTGTGTCAAAAGTGGACAACATACACACATTCACACTCTCAGGCAAGTGCAACTCATATAAACATGAACACAGTCTATGGCAGCTCGAGCCAGACTGCGAGCAGAAAGGTGTTATTGGAGAGAAAACTGGGTGGGGGTAACGACGAGTCTGGGGCAGAGAGGGGGAGAGACTGCAGGGTAGTAAAGTGCTGCTGCAAGTGTGCAGGGATGAGGTGGAAAGTGTGGCATCTTAAGTGCAGTCAAGAGATTAGATGGAGGCCGAGGGAGGGGGGGGGGGGGGGGGGGTTAGCGGAAAAGGAGAGAAATAAAAAGACTGGGTGCATTGGTGAAATAGAGGGCTGTGTAGTGCTTTAATGGGAACAGGGAAGGGCTAGATGGGTAAGGACAATGACTAACAGAGGTTGAGGCCAGGAGGGTTACAGGAATGTAGGATATATTGTGGGGAAAGTTCCCAACTGCCCAGTTCAGAAAAGCTTGTGTTGATGGTAGGGATGTAGATGGCACAGGCTGTGAAGCAGTCATTGAAATGAAAGACATCATGCTGGGCAGCATGCTCAGTAAGAGGGTGGTCCAGTTGTTTCTTGGCCACAGTTTGACAGTGGCTATTCATGCAGACAGCTTGTTGGTTGTCATGCCCATATAGAATGCAGCACAGTGGTAGCAGCTCAGCTTGCAGATCATATGACGGGTTTCACAGGTAGCCCTACCTTTGGTGGGATACGTGATGTTTGTGACAGGGCTGGAGTAGGTGGTGGTGGAATGTAATTATACACTTATAAATGTAGGCCTAATACCAGAAATACTGTAGCTAATAATAAAGTATATACAGAAGTGAACTCACATTTTTTGTTTTGTTTTTTGTGTTGCGTGTGTAATGTTGCAGCTGGCTGATGTGCACCTAACCATTTGATTTCTAGTTACTTTGCTTACTTAGTAAATTAAAGAGCATTTTTAGCAAACATTCTACTTCATTCATTTAAAAAAATACTGGTATAATACTCACGTTTCAATGACAGTTCTCCAGAATACGGAACACTACTGAAAGATCGGCCCATTTCCTGTTTGCAACATTTCTTGTTGATGGATGACAATAGTGGTGAGGGGAGAGGGTTTGAATTCAGGACTGAATGTGCATCACTTTGGTTATGTTTCAACAGTTTGTGTATTTCAACAATGGAGCTTCTGCTGGTACTTCACTTCTGTATTGTAGGATCACAAAGATTGCCCATCGGATATTGATGCAAATATCATGCTATTTAATGGAAGGCTTCCTAATTTTGCTGATTTCAGGCAACTGAGGACTGGAGTGAAACTGTTTAGGCTATACTGCTTCAGGGTATTTGATAGAATAAGAAGCAAAATGGGAAACGCATCCAACATATAACACATCATTACATCTCAATTCAATTTCCTGCCAGTAAAGCATTAAATGAGAGCTCTGTATCTTATTTTGACATATATATGGCAGATTTTGGTGCCAAATATAAATGAAACATCGATGCAGCAGGGCCAGTTAACAAAATAGCTGCTTTCAAATTCAGTAGAAAGAACTGATAAAGAACACTAACACAGAGCACCATTTGGATATTTTGAATTTTCGTTTTTAATATATGGGTTAAAAGATGTTTATGGAAACAATGAAATAATATTGAGGATATTTATGACAATTACAATACGCAGTCAGCAAACTGAAGATGATGAAAAACTACTTATGGTCAAGTGTACGTGAAGCAGACCGTCAGATTCAGTTATCTTGTCGATAAAATATGACTCAGCTGCTAAATTGGACTTCAATGACATTATCAATGAGTTTGTAGCACTCAAAGCAAGGAAACAGAAAGTAAAATTATAATAAGAACACAAATCTTGGAAAGGAATGTGTTCTCAACACATAATTATAGCCCTTTTTCCTTTATTTCCTATAAATAATTTAATAGGTGCAAATAAAAACTGTTCTTTGTTATACATCACAGTAAAATCAATATACAGTAGCTGTCATGGAGAATAAAACATAAACTTTGTTTTACTTGCAGTTCTTGTAGAAAGTTGGATGGTTTGCAATTTATTTACTGCACTCATACATTTAATTTGTTTGGTGCAATATTTTTCTTCTGTGTAGCTCATTAATATAATATTCTTAAATAATGCTTCATTTTTATTAAAACTGCTTTACAAATTACCTGTTTAGAAAAATTTGAAGAAAGATAATTTTCTGTAGGGAGGAGGCTGGTGGAGGGGGGGGGGGGAATCAGCTTTGGCAGTTCTGCCAGGATGCAGGATCACCTTGGTATGGCTCTGGCTGCAGACCTAGCCACCTAGCCCCAAGTGTTGTGCAGACAAATGGACAGGAGGGCAAGAAGGGGAAAGAGGCAGCAGGGTTCACGGGGCTGTGGGGAAAGGAGTGTTGCGCATGAACATTTCCTGTCCAGGAGCCCACCTGAGTTGGCCCTATGTTAAGCTATGTCGAGGGGCAAAGCGGAGAAAATGACACTGCTTGATCGTATCACTGTGACTACAGTTTTACGAGCAGGGTGCCGCTTGGCACTGGTTGAATGATTCAGCTACTGACAGCACAGAGTAACATTGAATCTCTGCAACAGAGCAGTGTAAATGGGGCCTGCATCACTTGCACTACATCAATGTCATGTCATACTCAAACTTTGATGTAATACTGAAAAAAATACACCGAATAAAATTATATTACAAAATTTCTGGTGGGGCCTAAGAATGAGCTGACCCTGGGGTCATTATTTACAGAAAAATAGGGTTAAAGTCAGTTCATTTGCTTCTCTCCAGCAGCTGCAAACATCACATTTATTTTCTCATTTTTCTCATAAATGTCTTTCCTATTTACAGGTTCTCATTCGTATGAGCATCTCTTGACTCTCTTCCTATTGTTCCTATCTAAATAGCTGATTTGTGGGCACCCCTTTTCTCAAACAGTATTTGTGTTTATCATGGCCATAATCTTAATTGATTCCACTGTGAGTACTTACTCAAACATTGTATACTGTATAAACTAAATAAAATTCTTTTTTGTCTTGTTTCACAAAATTTTATTTTTGTTGGCCTAGTTTTTGGGTTGTAATGAGATTTTCCAATACACAGCTGCTTCCAAAGCTGGCCCCCAAGCAAAGGTGAACAAGTCAACTGCTTTAATCTATCACTTGTTGACTTAAACTATACAAATTATCTCTGTGGACTGTTTTAATTTTGAAAAAGTTACTTCTGTGAAAATTCGTTACAATAACATTTAGTCCAACTTTTATGGAATATTCTATCAGTTCTTGGAGGGACATAGACATATGATGAATGGAATGTGCTGCATTAATGTTGCACAATATTTATTTCATATTTTGTTGCAAATTGTATTTCAGCTTTCTATGCCATTATCAGACAGTTTAAGACAGAACAGATACTCTATTCGTCAGCAAGAGTTTCTAGGTGTACAAAGACTGTTATTTCTAAAGATATATGATGATTCACAGATTACACACATGAAAAACACAACAGTTCAATGCTTCAATCTGACATGTTTACAAAACAAGAAATATTATGTATTGTTAGTTTTACCCAGTCGATTTTGGGATGAGGAGGTGCACCAGCTCCACATGGAATCCATCCACAGGATTAACAACGAGGGTTGGTGTGTGCTGGCCCACCTGGATGTGATTTTCAGGCAGTTTCCCATGATTTGCACACATTTAGGAAAACTTTCAATTACTTTCGCATGAAGCAGTTTAGGTACACTTATTCTGATCAGGGGTAATGGGGTGGCGACAGAAAGGACATCCAGCCACCCCTTGAACTAACCATGTCAAATCACCTAATAAACAATGCCAATCCTGCACTGATGCAGAACAAAGGCACAAGATAAAGGAGAAGATGTAATGAATGTTTTTGATTCTAAAGACATGAGTACAAATCCATAAATCCACTGTTTGATTCAACTACATATATTGTGCTATGTAGTTACACAGGTACTGTACACAAAATGATGAACTGTAATAAATATAATGAAATACATTCAAAGAAGGTATGATGTGTACAAATAAACCTCATATTATATTGTACTCAGAGATTGAAATATGTAACTATAAATGTGAAAACGTACAAAAAGTGAGTACTGGTGCAGACTGATGTGGTATATGGACAGAGATACAGAGATTGGTGAATGTGAGGGATGGTATACAGTATATATTTGTGTTTCTGATCCAAGCAATGTTTTGCAAAGCCGAAAGTCAAATTCATTCTTCTCTGAACATCACTGAGACCAGAGACACAAGTATGTATTTAAGACAGGAGTCCTATACATAGAGGGAAATGCTGTGAAGATGACTCTATTAGAAGTATCAACCCACTATTGCATTGTGTTGCTATTTGACAATGAACTGTAAATTTATGTATAATGTTAAAGAACCCACTCAACAAACACAGTCTGGCTGTATTGAGCTACACTGTGTTTAGCATCCTTATGTTGACAGAAATAGCTGAAAATCAATAATCTTTGCCGAAGGTTGAATGTACATAAACACACAGATCTAGTTAGATTCTTAATGTTTCCATATTGCAACAAAACCTAAAATATTGAATAAAACAAAATTAAATAAAAATTTCTATGTTCAGCCTCTCGCATGGTATTTTGTGCATCAGATCCTAGCCCCAGATTTTTTAAAACTGAAATTGATTTCCTAAAAAAAGTTGTGCAGTAGAGGGTTAGAAAGGATTTACTACTAAACGAGCAAACCCAATTCAATTCTTCATCCCTTTTAGATAATGTTGTAACTCCTATTTGGGAGTGAAGCAGATAAGAGTTTTGGAATCTGGGATCATTACTCAGAAATATGTTGTTGTTGTTGTTGTGGTCCTCAGTCCTGAGACTGGTTTGATGCAGCTCTCCATGCTACTCTATCCCGTGCAAGCTTCTTCATCTCCCAGTACCTACTGCAACCTACATCCTTCTGAATCTGCTTAGTGTATTGATCTCTTGGTCTCCCTCTACGATTTTTACCCTCCACGCTGCCCTCCAATGCTAAATTTGTGATCCCTTGATGCCTCAAAACATGTCCTACCAACCGATCCCTTCTTTTAGTCAAGTTGTGCCACAAACTTCTCTTCTCCCCAATCCTATTCAATACCTCCTCATTAGTTACGTGATCTACCCACCTTATCTTCAGCATTCTTCTGTAGCACCACATTTCGAAAGCTTCTATTCTCTTCTTGTCCAAACTAGTTATCGTCCATGTCTCACTTCCATACATGGCTACACTCCATACAAATACTTTCAGAAACGACTTCCTGACACCTAAATCTATACTCGATGTTAACAAATTTCTCTTCTTGAGAAACGCTTTCCTTGCCATTGCCAGTCTACATTTTATATCCTCTCTACTTCGACCATCATCGGTTATTTTACTCCCTAAATAGCAAAACTCCTTTACTACTGTAAGTGTCTCATTTCCTAATCTAATTCCCTCAGCATCACCCGACTTAATTTGACTACATTCCATTATCCTCGTTTTGCTTTTGTTGATGTTCATCTTATATCCTCCTTTCAAGACATTGTCCATTCCGTTCAACTGCTCTTCCAAGTCCTTTGCTGTCTCTGACAGAATTACAATGTCATCGGCGAACCTCAACGTTTTTACTTCTTCTCCATGAATTTTAATACCTACTCCGAACTTTTCTTTTGTTTCCTTTACTGCTTGCTCAATATACAGATTGAATAACATCGGGGAGAGGCTACAACCCTGTCTCACTCCTTTCCCAACCACTGCTTCCCTTTCATGCCCCTCGACTCTTATAACTGCCATCTGGTTTCTGTACAAATTGTAAATAGCCTTTCGCTCCCTATATTTTACCCCTGCCACCTTCAGAATTTGAAAGAGAGTATTCCAGTCAACATTGTCAAAAGCTTTCTCTAAGTCTACAAATGCTAGAAACGTAGGTTTGCCTTTTCTTAATCTTTCTTCCAAGATAAGTCGTAAGGTCAGTATTGCCTCACGTGTTCCAACATTTCTACGGAATCCAAACTGATCTTCCCCGAGGTCCGCTTCTACCAGTTTTTCCATTCGTCTGTAAAGAATTCGCGTAAGTATTTTGCAGCTGTGACTTATTAAACTGATAGTTCGGTAATTTTCACATCTGTCAACACCTGCTTTCTTTGGGATTGGAATTATTATATTCTTCTTGAAGTCTGAGGGTATTTCACCTGTCTCATACATCGTGCTCACTAGATGGTAGAGTTTTGTCATGACTGGCTCTCCCGAGGCCATCAGTAGTTCTAGTGGAATGTTGTCTACTCCCGGGGCCTTGTTTCGACTCAGGTCTTTCAGTGCTCTGTCAAACTCTTCACGCAGTATCTTATCTCCCATTTCGTCTTCATCTACATCCTCTTCCATTTCCATAATATTGTCCTCGAGTACATCTCCCTTGTATAAACCCTCTATATACTCCTTCCACCTTTCTGCCTTCCCTTCTTTGCTTAGAACTGGGTTTCCATCTGAGCTCTTGATATTCATACAAGTGGTTCTCTTCTCTCCAAAGGTCTCTTTAATTCTCCTGTAGGCAGTATCTATCTTACCCCTAGTGAGACAAGCCTCTACATCCTTACATTTGTCCTCTAGCCATCCCTGCTTAGCCATTTTGCACTTCCTGTCGATTTCATTTTTGAGACGTTTGTATTCCTTTTTGCCTGCTTCATTTACTGCATTTTTATATTTTCTCCTTTCATCAATTAAATTCAATATTTCTTCTGTTACCCAAGGATTTCTATTAGCCCTCGTCTTTTTACCTACTTGATCGTCTGCTGCCTTCACCACTTCATCCCTCAGAGCTACCCATTCTTCTTCTACTGTATTTCTTTCCCCCATTCCTGTCAATTGTCCCCTTATGCTCTCCCTGAAACTCTCTACAACCTCTGGTTCTTTCAGTTTATCCAGGTCCCATCTCCTTAAATTCCCACCTTTTTGCAGTTTCTTCAGTTTCAATCTGCAGTTCATAACCAATAGATTGTGGTCAGAATCCACATCTGCCCCTGGAAATGTCTTACAATTTAAAACCTGGTTCCTAAATCTCTGTCTTACCATTATATAATCTATCTGAAACCTGTCAGTATCTCCTGGCTTCTTCCATGTATACAGCCTCCTTTCATGATTCTTGAACCAAGTGTTAGCTATGATTAAGTTATGCTCTGTGCAAAATTCTACAAGGCGGCTTCCTCTTTCATTCCTTCCCCCCAATCCATATTCACCTACTATGTTTCCTTCTCTCCCTTTTCCTACTGACGAATTCCAGTCACCCATGACTATTAAATTTTCGTCTCCCTTCACTACCTGAATAATTTCTTTTATCTCGTCATACATTTCATCTATTTCTTCATCATCTGCAGAGCTAGTTGGCATATAAACTTGTACTACTGTAGTAGGCATGGGCTTCGTGTCTATCTTGGCCACAATAATGCGTTCACTATGCTGTTTGTAGTAGCTAACCCGCACTCCTATTTTTTTATTCATTATTAAACCTACTCCTGCATTACCCCTATTTGATTTTGTATTTATAACCCTGTAATCACCTGACCAAAAGTCTTGTTCCTCCTGCCACCGAAATTCACTAATTCCCACTATATCTAACTTTAACCTATCCATTTCCCTTTTCAAATTTTCTAACCTACCTGCCCGATTAAGTGATCTGACATTCCACGCTCCGATCCGTAGAACGCCAGTTTTCTTTCTCCTGATAACGACGTCCTCTTGAGTAGTCCCCGCCCGGAGATCCGAATGGGGGACTATTTTACCTCCGGAATATTTTACCCAAGAGGACGCCATCATCATTTAATCATACAGTAGAGCTGCATGTCCTCGGGAAAAATTACGGCTGTAGTTTCCCCTTGCTTTCAGCCGTTCGCAGTACCAGCACAGCAAGGCCGTTTTGGTTAATGTTACAAGGCCAGATCAGTCAATCATCCAGACTGTTGCCCCTGCAACTACTGAAAAGGCTGCTGCCCCTCTTCAGGAACCACATGTTTGTCTGGCCTCTCAACAGATACCCCTCCGCTGTGGTTGCACCTACGGTACGGCCATCTGTATCGCTGAGGCACGCAAGCCTCCCCACCAACGGCAAGGTCCATGGTTCATGGGGGGACTCAGAAATATATAATTACACAAATACTAATTTACATAACCGACAACATGATTGATGTACACTTAGCTCTGTTCCAGTGTACTTAGTAATATTTGGAGCTAATGTTATTCTAATGAATTTTATGTGGTTGTACTATACAGACATAACTGTTTTGTAATTAAAATAGTCAACAGAGATAACTTTAATAGTTTGTGTAGCTGCAGTGGGTTAAAGGAGATGACATGTTTCTGTTTCATTGAGTGCCGTCTTTGGAGTATGTTGTGAACTGTAAAATGAGCTTACAACCCAAACCTAGGTCAAAAATAAAGTTTTGTGAAATAATTAATCTTTAGTTCATACAAAGCATTAGTATTTTGGATAGGCCAGCCTCACTGTGGGAATTTTTAAGAAGAATGCCATATAAATTTTTGCTTGTTTGAAAATCAGTGTAATAGAATTCTACATCTACATCTACATTTATACTCCGCAAGCCACCCAATGGTGTGTGGCGGAGGGCACTTTACATGCCACTGTGATTACCTCCCTACGGTTCCAGTCGCGTATGGTTCGCGGGAAGAACGACTGCTGGAAAGCCTCCGTGCGTGCTTGAATCTCTCTAATTTTACATTCATGATCTCCTTGGGAGGTATAAGTAGGGGGAAGCAATATATTCAATACCTCATCTAGAAACGCACCCTCTCGAAACCTAGACAGCAAGCTACACCGTGATGCAGAGTGCCTCTCTTGCAGAGTCTGCCACTGAAGTTTGCTAAACATCTCCGTAACGCTATCACGCTTACCAAATAACCCTGTGACGAAATGTGCCACTCTTCTTTGGATCTTCTCTATCTCTTCCGTCAACCCGATCTGGTATGGATCCCACACTGATGAGCAATACTCAAGTATAGGTCGAACGTGTGTTTTGTAAGCCACCTTTTTTGTTGATGGACTACATTTTCTAAGGACTCTCCCAATGAATCTCAACCTGGCACCCGCCTTACCAACAATTAATTTTATATGATCACTCCACTTCAAATCGTTCCGCACGCATACTCCCAGATATTTTACAGAAGTAACTGCTACCAGTGTTTGTTCAGCTATCATACAATCATACAATAAAGGATCCTTCTTTCTATGTATTCGCAATATGTTACATTTGTCTATGTTAAGGGTCAGTTGCCACTCCCTGCACCAAGTGCCTATCTGCTGCAGATCTTCCTGCATTTCGCTACAATTTTCTAATGCTGCAACTTCTCTGTATACTACAGCATCATCCGCGAAAAGCCGCATGGAACTTCCGACACTATCTACTAGGTCATTTATATATATTGTGAAAAGCAATGGTCTCATAACACTCCCCTGTGGCATGCCACAGGTTACTTTAACGTCTGTGGACATCTCTCCATTGAGAACAATATGCTGTGTTTGCTAAAAACTTGTCAGTCCAGCCACACAGCTGGTCTGATATTCTATAGGCTCTTACTTTGTTTATCAGGCGGCAGTGCAGAACTGTATCGAATGCCTTCCGGAAGTCAAGTTAAATAGCATCTACCAGGGAGCCTGTATCAAATATTTTCTGGGTCTCATGGACAAATAAAGCAAGTTGGGTCTCACACGATCACTGTTTCCAGAATCCATGTTGTTTCCTACAGATTAGATTCTGGGTTTCCAGAAATGACATGATACGTGAGCAAAATACATGTTCTAAAATTCTACAACAGATTGACGTCAGAGATATAGGTCTATAGTTTGCGCATCTGCTCGATGACCCTTCTTGAAGACTGGGACTACCTGTGCTCTTTTCCAATCATTTGGAACCTTCCGTTCCTCTAGAGACTTGCGGTACATGGCTGTTAGAAGGGGGGCAAGTTCTTTCGCGTACTCTGTGTAGAATTGAATTGGTATCCCGTCAGGTCCAGTGGACTTTCCTCTGTTGAGTGATTCCAGTTGCTTTTCTATTCCTTGGACACTTATTTCTAAGTCAGCCATTTTTTCGTTTGTGCGAGGGTTTAGAGAAGGAACTGCAGTGCGGTCTTCCTCTGTGAAACAGCTTTGGAAAAAAGTGTTTAGTATTTCAGCTTTACACGTGTCATCCTCTGTTTCAATGCCATCATCATCCCTGAGTGTCTGGATATGCTGTTTCGATCCACTTGCTGATTTAACGTAAGACCAGAACTTCCTAGGATTTTCTGTCAAGTCGGTATGTAGAATTTTACTTTTGAATTCACTGAACGCTTCACGCATAGCCCTTCTTACGCTAACTTTGACATTGTTTAGCTTCTGTTTGTCTGAGAGGTTTTGACTGCATTTAAACTTGCAGTGAAGCTCTATTTGCTTTTGCAATAGTTTCCTAACTTTGTTGTTGAACCAAGGTGGGTTTTTCCCGTCCCTCACAGTTTTACTCGGCACGTACCTGTCTAAAACGCATTTTGCGATTGCTGTCTTGAAAATCTTTATTTATATTGAAAAGAATGTATTTATAGGACACCATAAAAATGGCAGGGCTGGTACATGGGAACTGTATCACTTGAATGTTTTCTTTCCTGAGCACAACAGAGGGAAACATCAGGAGAAAACGTTTTTAGAAACAGGGAAAACAAAGGAAAAACCTGATGAGTTATTCCTCACCACAATGTAGAGACTTTCTTTTATTTTTAAAATTCTGCCTTTTTATGGTGCTTTTAACAGATTTTTCATACTTGACTTTAGTATTTGTCATAACTTACATAATAGGCAGTTATCAGTCTCCATTGTTATTATGTTAGAATCTTTGTCTACATTACATGACTTCTTTAAAAGCAGGATGCCAAAATTTCAAATCTCTGTTTCATCTAACAGATCATTAATAAATAATTTGCAGGTATACTTATCACTTTGCTTGTTATTAATTTTCAGGAGAGATATTCACTAAAAGGAGTTTGGACAGAGAAGAGCAGAAGCTTTATGAGCTTCCAGTAATGGCAACAGATGGTGGTGGACGGTCAGGGTTTATTATTGTTAGAGTGAAAGTTGGAGACTTGAATGACAATGCTCCATCTTTCCTTCTACGAGAATATAAGGCCACAATTCCTGGCAATCTGACACTCAAATCACCTTTCCTTAAGGTAATTACAAATAAATTATATGGCACTGAATATATGACTCTTCCTTCAGGGAACATTAATCCATTGTAACTCTGTGAAGTGCCCCCTCCCCTCCCCACCCCCCCACCCCTTCTCTCTCTCTCTCTCTCTCTCTCTCTCTCCTACAGTTAATTTTACTTCCTATTAATTCCCGATTTTTAAAAACCTTATATAGTGAACCAGTAAGCCTGAAATTCATCACAATAAATTTCTGCTCAATTTAAAAATTATTATAATTGGATAATGATATCTAACACTAAAAAGGAAAGCAGCTTGAAGTACCTGTCCAACTTTCTTTCATCAATATGGGGGTGACACACTTCTTATGTGGCACCACAGCATCAGTTCTTGTACATTTTCATCTGCAGATATGCATTTTCATGCTGAAGAATACAAAAACATATTCAGCTAAAAGAAATAAACAATTCAACAACAGTCCTTCCATTCTGTACAGCTACCTTAAGTAAGGTGGGATATAAGATCGAATTAGGCCAGTGTTCAACCAAAAATTGAAGAAATTCTCTTTTCAGTGAAAGATAACACTAGTTTGAGAGTATTTTGGTATATAATGTACCCTGTGAACGCAGTGAAAATTACATAGGGCATACAATCTTCATGGTGTTCAAGCACTGTAATGAACATAAATGGTACGTAAGGTTCACAAACTTTGAGTAGGTCTCAGTTGTAAGACAGTCTTGTCAGGAGACCCGAGTGCAGCTTTGGAGATACCAAGAGCCAGTTGTATACCTTATCTAGCTGATATTATATAATAAAAGATGCAGTAGAAAAGTGCATATATATCAGTACATTTAAGATAGATGGTGGCTTTAATATTAATGGCATTTGACGATGGGCACTAGAGTTGGAACATTCACAAAGGGCAAAAATTTAAAACTTCATTGAAAATGGGAAACATAGTGCTGGAGGTGGCCTTTGATCCACTTCTGCTCCACAATTTCTGGCTGGGAGAGATATGGGAGGGAACTCTGTGTCCTCCTGTGCCGATTTCCTGCCTTTTCATATGCAAATTCTAACTCTCAGATGATGTCATTGTACTTGGACATTGAACTTTTGCTCCTTTATAATTAGTGACATTGCTAAAGACCGCTTCCACACAGAAATTAATTCAGTGAACTATGTTGTTCTTGAGACAAAATTTCATAAGAGGTCAAAAAAAATTATGTATACCATTTTATTAATTAGATTGCAATGGAAGAATCATACTGTGGAGGTTTAATCATTTTTTAGAAAGATAATTCTATAATGTGATGAAGTGATTTTCACATTATATTTTTTTTACGAATATTTGCGTTATTTCTGGCTTATCATTTTATACCTATTTGTACTTGCTCCATAGTAATTAAAAAGTGATCATTTTAACACAAGTTCAGTGTAACTCTCATTTTATGTAAAACAATATAATTATTGTTATTTCAGGTCAAAGCAGTGGATAGAGATGATGACATGGCTGCTGAGATAGAATATTCAATTTATGAGACACAAGGATCAGAAACCAAGGAACTCTTCTCCATTGACAAACATAAAGGAACTATCTCTCTTGCAAAAAATGCTACATCATGGGGTAAGCCAACTAATTTTATTTATGTAATGACTGCTTGGCTTATTATCTATTTGAACTGCATCGTATTTATTTCTATTTTTGGACACACATTCATTTTATGTAACAGAACTTGTTTTTTATGCGAGTGTTACAAAGGATGAAAAGTGAAACTGCTGTGTTGAGCATTATTTTGAGAAAAGAATCAGTAAATTCTGTGAAAATGCAAATGTATATTTTTACATTGTAAATAATGTACTGAGCTCCTCTACCTATCTTAAAAATACATTTTATATTAAATAAGAAGTTACATTTAAATGATACACAGTAACTCACCTGAACAAGTGTTAATTTAACTTCAGTGGAACAATACACCAAACAGTACAAAATAATACAGGTAATTGATAACAGTAGATTGTTTTATTTTGTATGTGAAGTAACATTCTCTGTCTTATTAAATTTGGGAGTGTCTGAGCTGTGCTCCCTCTTGAAATCAAATATTTTCTGACTATTCCATTTTTCCATAGGTCTGGTCTTGTCAAAGTACAGAGTCTGTAATCTGTGTCGTACAAGTACCACTCATGTACATAAACAAATGAAGTGCCTATATGAAAAGAATAATTTTTTTATTAATAATGAAAAACATGTCTTTTAATGTTTGCTTTCTGATTCTCAGAGTTCTTTGCATTTTAGTCAATTTTCTTATGTAAGTTGATATTTACTTTACAGTACTGAACAAGCTAAATTTGGCAAATTGTTGAAACATTTTATGCTTCAGTGATTAGCTGCAGTGGGAATTTCCCTATAGCATTGTTTGTACTTACTAACGTGGAAGAAACTGAATTCTCTACATCTACATCCATACTCTGCAAACCACTGTGAAGTGCATGGCAGATGGTACTTCTCGTAGTATCAGTTGGTAGGGCTTTTTCCCATTCATCCACATATGGAGTGCGTGCTGTAATTAGTCTAATCTTGTTTTCATAAGTAGGGAATTATAATACATTCCTAGTTTTGTCATTTAAAGTTAGTTCTTGAAATGAATTAGGGTTTCTTGGGATGGTTAGTGTCTGTCTTCAAGTGTCTACCAGTTCAGTTTCTTGAGCACCTCTGTTACACTCTCTCATGACAGACTTGTGACCATTTGTGCTCTCCTTCTCTGTATATGTTCAGTGGCTCCTATTACTCCTATGTGGTATGGGTCCCACACACTTTAGCAATATTCTAGAATGAGTCACACAAGCGAAAGAGGCAAGTATGAGTAATAGTTGTTTGCTCACACTGCTCCTTAATTTACATAATAAAAAATTACAATGGCAAGTTTGCTGGGCAGATAATTTATTGCCCTTGTTAAGTGAGTTGTAGGTCATTTGCCAGTATTTTAGTTTCAATTTTGTTTGGCAACAGATTAAAGATAATATCTTCTGTTTATGTACGGATAAAGTACAGCTGACTAGCCTGACACTTGTCATTAATTATTTAAAGTTTTGTCTAGAACAATTTGCAAATTTTCCCCTGTAGTAATTATTGTCATATAACTCACTTATAGTACATTATTACTTGGTATATAATCCAAAATGTCATTAATGTACACGGAAAAGATCCAAGAACATAATTTTGCAGAATTTCCCTTTTTATTTAGAGTTGTTCTGATATATGCTCATCTGCACATATTGGCTGTAGCCCATTCATTAGTTACACTGTGAATAATGCGGAGGTAATACAGTATCCAACACAATATGCTGTGAGACATACAGTATGGCACAGAAACAGCCTACATTGCCGGAGCACATAGAAATGTAGTTGAAATGACTTAACTGTATCATACTGGGATGACAGAGAAATGACATGGCGGCATTTTTAACGCCATTCACACTCTTTCACCAACGTACCTTACTGTAATGAGGTAGTTCCTCAACAGGAGAAATAGCATGCTAAAAATGTGTGTCCTGCTTTATCACAATAGCTGGTACTAGTGTTCCAAAAAGTGGAAACTGTCTAGACTCATTATGTATAAGTCATGGACTCATTCCGTAGAATTCATAGAATTTTTTGTGTTGAGAGATCTCATGAGAAACTGCAGCCATACTATTTTTGATATGATCATCTTGAAGTTGAAGCTCTTCTGTCCATATTTGCTTTACAACTAGATTTGTTTATTTGTTTTTGGAGGAGGTCCACCTTGAGCAAAACACAGTTTTACCTTTTATTTGTCAGACATGATGCTGAAACTTCAGTGAAACATGTCTCGGATATGAAAGAAAAGATAAAATTTTGTTTTGCTCAAGGCAGACCTCCTCCAAAAATAAATCTATATGTTTGGTATTTATAGCATTGTACAGATGCATCCAGTACTTCCTTTTCTTTTTCAATGTTTTGAGCTGTAAATAATGATAAGCCATGATAACGCCTTCTTCAGAAGAGCTCATGACTGCAACTGAAACTGAGACAGAAGTGTGATTCATGTTGTACTGTTGCTTGTCGTGTAACGAGTTGCATATCAATCATCCCATAGTCCCAGTGGGAACATGAGTGTCGCACCGATAAGTTCGTATCACGGGACCTCCACTGAAGTGTTTCATATCATCTCAGTGTAAACCATGCCTAAGATTTGAATAAATGGAGAGTTTATCTCCTATTCCATAATATACTAGCTTTTTAATCATTGTGTCATATAACATAGAACCAAGTGCTTTTGCTCAGATCTATAAAATTTGCAAAAATAGTCAGGTTTCCATAATAAGCCCTTAAGTGTTTTTATCGTGGTTTCAATTGCTGTTGGAAATGACAGGTGAGACTTTAAAAAAGTGATGGCTTTGTTTCTTTTAAAATAATCGTATTTGTGAAACTTGACTTTCTCTCAGTGTATAATGTATTCAACCAGCATACAGGAATGGAGACAGACATCACTTAGCTGCATTCCCATAAGTTGTTTGAATTATAAGTACACAGTTTTTATTATATTCAATATGGTGGTACCAATGATATAAGTCTGCAAGTACTTGGAACTTTCCTAAGCATTTTTATGATTTGTCATTTTGAGGGAGGAAAAAGATCTTCATGTAATATTCTGTTTGATAGCAACTGCAATTTGATTTTGTTTGTTGTATATTTTACAATGAATTTACTGAATCTATAATAGAATTGTATTTTTTAACTGTGAAGTCAATTTATTGATTTACAGATACTATTTTAAGTGAATTGTGATGAAGAAAATTTCACACTACTTGTCTGTCCTGCATCAGTAACCACTTACCAGACCACTGACATTAATGTGCAACATAAATACTATGTATTCCTGGTAGCATAAGTTCTATGTATTCCTGGCTCACTTTGCTGTTACGTGCTAAGCTATATGAACAAGTCATTGTAATGGACATGAAGATACTCTGAAATATCATTTAAGTAAACAATTTAACACTCGGGCTGTTCACTACAGTGCAGATAGAATGAGAGTTGTATTTTACTACTGAGGTCATGTTACAATAGAGGAGGAGGTAGTATTTTACAAGTACCAGCCTTGTTGTTGTGGACAGTGTCATATCTACTGCCAGCCAGTTTTGTAGCTCTTATTAAGTATGATAATAGTAATAATCAAAATACAGAATATTTACTCAGAATTGCTACAGTTTGGACATTGAGAATAGTTATTTGTAATATTTATGCTGGCAGTTGTAATAAAAAATCCTCTATCTAATATTTTGCTTCAGTTAATATGTTTACCTCTTCATTTCACATTGTAAGTACATTGTTAAAATTACAAGGGACAGGATAACAGGCTACTTTCCTTCAGGTGGTGAAATTCATAGCACTTAAAAAGTAGAAAACAGTAATCTTGTATCTGAGAAATAAATGTTCCTCCTTGAGAAAAGAGGGACTGGCTGTGGAAAGCTGGGAAGAGGGCATGGGGACAGTTCACCCAGCCACTAGATCCTCCTGTGAGGACGAGGACAGTGAGAGGCAAAGACGAAAGAAAACATGTCAGAGATAGTAGAAAGCCAAATATATTAAAATGGTAAGTGCTGTGCCAGCTTCATTTGAGAGATGATAATTATAAGGGATGGTGTGAGAAGTAAAGAGGGAGGAAGAGAAACAAAAGATGAGAAGAATAAAGCAATTTAGAAATCAAAACAGAGAGAGAGATTACATGAAAAAAGGTTGAGTGTGTTTGTTAATGGAGGTTAAGCCTAAGAGGGTATAGAAATTAAAGAGCAGATTAACATTTCCATGTTTGGGAAAATTAGTATTTGGGTAGAGATCTGAAAGCCATGTATTTATAGCAGACACCTCCAGTACTAAGGTCACCTAATGTCTGGAGATGGAAACAACTCTTATAATGGCACTATCCTGGACATACCTGTATTAACACACCCTTCCCTCTTATTACTGAATGGCAGAAACAAATTACTTATTTGCCAGTTTTCCTTTCTATTTAATTTAATTTCTTCACTTCAACATTTCTTTTTTCTTTTAAGTAAATTAGAATATTATGGTGTAATAGGAAATGCTGCAGAATGTTTCAAATCTTATATCTCTGGCAGGAAACAAAGGGTGTTATCAAGAAAGAGACATGTATTAAGCTATCAGGCATCATCCAACTGGGAACTAATTACATGCGGGGTCCCACAAGGTTCCATCTTAGGGCCCTTACTTTTTCTTGTGTATATCAATGACCTTTCATCAGTAACATCACCAGATGCTAAGTTCGTTTTGTTTGCCGATGATGAAACATTGCAATAAATTGCAAATCAAGTGTAGTCTTAGAAAGATTGGCTAATAAAATATTTGTGGACATAAATCACTGGTTCCTAGCCAATTCTTTGTCACTAAACTTTGAAAAAACACACTACATGTAGTTCAGAACATGTAAGAGGTGTCCCACAAGTATATGCCTAACATATGATTACAAACAGATAGAAGAATTGGACAGAGTTAAATTCTTGGGATTACAGCTTGATAATAAATTCAACTGGGAGGAGCACACCACAGAACTGCTAAAGCATCTAAACAAATCTCTATTTGCAATGTGAATTCTATCAGGCATAGGGGATATAAAAATGAAAAAGCTGGCATACTATGCTTACTTTCACTCCATAACGTCATATGGGATTATTTTTTGGGGTAATTCATCAAGCCAAGCTAAAGTTTTCCAGGCACAAAAACGTGCAATAAGAGTTATGTGGTGTGAACTCAAGAACATCCTGCAGAGGCCTCTTTAGGGAACTAGGGATACTGACTACTGCTTCCCAATATATTTACTCCTTAATGAAATTTGTCAAATTTGATTTTCTTAACTGCATTATTCTTTTTCGCATTTCATGTGTCTTCTTTTCCTAATCCAAATTTACTTCTCACTCTTCCTGTTTATCATCTCTCAACTGAAACAAGCACAGTGCCTATCAGTGTACTACCTTTCACCTCCTCTCTCTGACTTGTTCTTTCATCTTTGCCTCCCATCTCCTCACAACAGGTGGGCCCCTCCCGACCTAGAGTCTGAGTGACCTGTTCACCAGCTCCCTTTCAAGCGTTCAGCCAACCGCTCTTTCTGCTATGAAGAACAAACATTTAGTCGCCAAATATGGGGTTACTGTGTTCTAAGTGTTTCTGTTAGCTGTATGAGGAATTTTGCCTCCTATAGATGAGATCTGGCCCTCCGCCACACACTGTCAGGTGGCTTTCGGAGTATGGATGTAGATGTAGATGTTGTTCTGCCTTTTTATAATGGTAACAGGTCCCTCAACTGAATTTTTTGTTTGATTCCTGTAAGTGTGTTGACTATTTGAAATTAGTAGGTGCCATTCAGTGCTTTTATACCATCTTTTTCTCTCTTTAGGATTTCATCAGTTCTTGTATCATAGATTAAACTTAACTTTTTATCAGTTTTATTTGCAGGAAAATGTTTGCTTAACTGTTGCCTCTCAAGCATTTCTCCTATACTAACATGACAATGTACCTTTGTTCCAGAAAATGAAGTATTTCAGTTTTTTGTAAGAGCTCAAGATCGAGGAATGCCTTCTTTATATGCTGATGTTCCAGTTGATGTCTTCATTATGGGTTCCCAAGATGTAGCCCCAATGTTTGAAAGGAAGGATGACAACTTCTTCCTTCAAGAAAGTTCTCCACCAGGTAGGTCATGTATTTTCCCCATACAGGCATTTTAAATTTTTTGGACCTTTAAGTTGACATGCAGTTATACTTAGATCAGTGACATTGGTATTAAAAACAAAAAAACAGAGAGGAGAAGAAGAAAGGAAAAAAAAGGAAAAACCTAACTCTTTGCAACCAGTGTCAGTTTTGTCAGTTGGATGATTTATTTATACATAACTAGTTTTGCCCATTAGCATATCTTCAGATAGTGGAATACATTTATAATATTATTTCACAGATTCCTCTGTAATATATTAAAAATCAAAGGTTGTGTGGAAATGGAACCACTTATCTGTAACTGATTGACGCATAGCACATGTATACACCTAATGGCACAGAGATGTTGTGCCAAAAATTTGTATTGTCATCCTGACAGCTGATAAATACTCATTACCTATGAAAATCTGGGATCACTTCTTATTTCAATATCTTTTTGCATAGAATGTAGCGGCATTTATATACATTCAGTGGTTGTAGTAATAACAGCAGTTGCTGAACAAACAGGGAGTATTAATTACGATATCTGATAAGATATGTACAGAAGAACACGGCAGAAAAAGGGGTGGGAGAAGGAGTTGATAAAAAAATTTATACAGATTCAAAATAACCTTCCTGATAATGCCACAGTGCCACACAAGTTTACACACAGTACAGGATTAAAGGTACAATTGAGTCACCAAGCAGTAGACTGGCATAAAAGAAAATGCCACCCATTACACATACGTAAATCTGGCAACCAAATATAGAAGAGGGGTGGTTTAGAGTAGAATTGGAAGAACTAGGAGGAGTAGGAGGGGGGGGGGGGCTTATGGGAAAGGAAAGTGACAGCTAGGAGAGGAAAGGTAGCAATTGAACAGGGTAGACATGTAACATAGGTGATCTCTCTCCTTTGTAAGCAGGGGAGGAACCTACTTGTGATACAGAATGAAGTCTGCAGTTTTGGGGAGAAAAGGGGTGGGGGACGTGACAGAACACAGGCAGGGAAAGAACCAAGGAAGGTAGAAAAGTGTGTGTGCGTTTAGCTTAATGAATAGATGGATCAAATTAGAGTGGAGTAGATGATGCGGTGGGACTAGGTCTAGTGGTGATTCTTGCTGTTAGGACAATTCCCATCTAACAGTTCTGAGAAGTTGCTGATATTGAGGGAGGATGAGACATCCGGATGGTATGGTTTTGTGAAGGAGCCATAGGAAATGAGCCCGATGTTTTCAGAAGCATGATGGCCACTTGATGCATAAATTTACTCTTGTGCCAAAGTTTGGTGTGAGGATTCACTGTGATGTTTCATTCCCATATCATTACCAGATAATAAGCATGTTTTGTTTGTATGTTGTACAAATGTTCTGCAAACAGAAAGTACTCGTTTAGAAAAACCTGTACTGAAATTTTTATGGTTATTAATAAATAGTTTCCAGCCAGTTCACTGTCACTAAACTTTGGAAAAACTTACTGTAAGCAGCTCAGAATGCTGCAAAGGTGAACACCTAGCACATGCACAAAATACCTGTGGAAAAGAGTGAAAATATTGATGTCTTTGGTTTATGACTTGACAGTAAAATTTAGATTAGAGGAGCACAGAACATCCTGGAACACCCAAACTAACTTTTTGTTTGCAATGTAAATGTTGTCAGACATAGGTGAGAATTACTGGCATTTGGTGCTTACTTTTAGTGTTTAGTTTCAAATGGCATTATATTTTTGACATAACTTAATAAGACAAGCTAAAGTTTTTTGCACTGATCAGCCAGGCGATAGCAGCGTGACCTGGCAAGGAGTAACTGCTAGTCAGACACATGGTGCATATACTACCAGTGAGCATGCTGTCTGAGTGTAGAATGGGGAAAACGTGTGAGCTATCTGAATTTGATGGAAGGCAGGTTGTAATGGTCCGAAGACTCAGCACAGGCATTTTGGAAACTGCACGACTTGTCATGTGTTCAAGGAGTGGTCTGATGAGCATCTTCAACACGTCATGAAACCAAAGCTTAATAACGTTGAGACACGGTGGGGTTGCAGGGCTGTCCCTCATTACAGATGTCAGACATCATAAGCTGTGAAGACTAGTAAATCAGGAACTGTGATGGAACTAACATCAGACTTTACTGCTGGGCAGAGAACAAGTGTGTCTGAACACAGAGTGCACCATACACTCCTAACAATGGGCCTGCTCAACTGTCTGCCCATGCATATGCCACAGACGACAACCCATGCTTGTGGCAATGTTAACACCATGACAAAGGCAACTATGACTGAAATGGGCAAGTGACCATCAGCACTGGACACTGGAACAGTGGCAGAGCATTGCCCGGACTGATGAATCCCACTATCTTCTTCCAGAAATGTGACCCTTATTCAGGGACACAATTTTTTAATATTGACAGCAATAATAAAAAGTTTGTCTACTAATAGAAAATGCATTAAAAAGAGTCTAAAAGGCATATTTATTGGTGGTCAACTCCTCCCAGTCCAAGTAAGATGATGATGATGTTAATACACTGGGCTAATGTTGAGGAGGACAGTGGTTCAATTCCTCTTGAAGATCATTTACCATGGTTTCCCTATATCACTCACAGCAGACGTCAGGATGGATCCTTTGAAAAATACATGATAAACTTCTTTCTACAATCTGAGCCTGTGCTCCATCTCTAATGACCTCATACTTGATGGGACATTATCTCCTAAGCCACTTTCCTTCCATTTCCTTTATTGTTGTTGTTATTACTGCCTGGTACAATAGCTCAGGAATAATCTTACACATTTTTATCAGTCATGGATTTGTGTAGATTTGGTGGGCAGCAAAATAACACTGTTGGCGGGGCGGATATGGTAATGAGAAGGATATTTCTTACCGTGGCAGTACAAGAGGTTATTGAAACCCAGGCAGAGAATGTGATTCCCTTGCTCGTGTCATGATGGATGGTACTGAGTTACAAGAGGGAGGGGGGGGGGGTGCTCCTTTGTGCCCAGTCAGTAGGTAGGATAGTTTACTTGTGAGACAAAGCATTGAGATCTGTTTCTGGGCAGGATTGGGAGAGTAATTTTGCTCTGTGATAGACTCAGACCCTTACAATATTTAAAGATACTCACTACTGCAGACATGATTATGACAATGACTGACTAGGCTCTATGAAATGGGTGGTAGCTTGAAATTGAGATGTTGGTGGTGATAGGTAGGTTTGATGAGGACAGAGTTACTAGTCGAACCATCTTGTGAACTGGAGGTCTACATCGAGCAAGGCGGCTTGTTGGGCTGAGGAGAACCGGGTGAAGCAAGTAGGGGAGAAAATGTTATGGTTTCCGAGGAATGTGGATGCATGCCCTCACTCTCAGTCCAGATCATGAAAATGCCAATGATGAATCTGAGCTAGGTGAGGGCTTTGAGATGTGAGGATTCATCTAGATGACCTAAGCATAGTTTGGACTGGAATGGAGACACATGGTTGCCCATGGCTATACTACAGATTTTTTTGTATGTGATGGCATTGAAGGAAAAGTAATTGTGGGTGAGGATATAATTGGTGATTGTGCCCGTGAACTATGTTTGGTGTCATCTGAGTGTTGGGAAATGTAGTGTTCAGTGGCACCAAAGCCATGGACAGTGGAGTTGTTGGTGTAGAGGGAGATGGCATCAACCATAACAAGTATGTCACTGGGCGGTAAGGGGACAGGAACTCTGGAGAGGCAATGGAGGGAATGGTTAGTGTCTTTTATATAGGTAGAAGATGTTGGTCCACAAGGACAGAGATCCTCTCTATGGAGAACAGTATTCAGCCACAGTGGGACATCTTAGGTTGTTGGGAGTACCGTATTTACTCGAATGTAAGCCGCACTTTTTTTCCGGTTTTTGTAATCCAAAAAGCCGCCTGCGGCTTAGAATCGAGTGCAAAGCAAGCGGAAGTTCTCAAAAATGTTGGTAGGTGCCGCCACAACTAACTTCTACTGTCGAATATATGTAGCGCTACACAGGCATGCTTTGTAGGCACAAAGATAAATACTGGCGCTAAAACCTCTGCGTCAGTAAATAAATTAAAAAAAAAAAAAAAAAAAAAGTGGAAGACGAGCTTTTTTTTCTCCGCCCCGAGTTTCGACCACTGCATTTTCATACATTATCCAATGAAGTAAATACAAATTCTGTATTGTTCATCTTCGAATGTAGCAGAATTTCAATGTACTACGAAAATCCGACTGTCAAGACTGTTTGGGATGTTTGTCAATATGGCCAACTCTATTTTCTGAATTTTTTCCTACCTGTGAGAAGAGATGGTTGCTAATAGGAACCTGATGAAATGTGAATCACATGCAGTAATCTCTTCACCATAAGAATAATACGAATATCAACATTTTGCCATGTATTCTTTCGTGTTTGCTGCTATCTCATTTAAATCCTGTCTGCCTAATAAACTACGAAACTAGAGTGAGACAGCAGCAAACGCGGAAGAATATACGTATCGTGTCATATTTATATTCGCATTATTCTTATGCCTAATAGTGATACAGTCAGAAATGAAGCACAGCAACTGACTAGATTTTTAATTCTGAGATGACTCTAATTTCTGTGCAGAATTTGATGTACTAAAGAAGCGGCCGCAAAGATTTTCAAACGGAGAAACATTTTCGCCTAACTCTCGTTCAGAACATGTTCTATCATACGCAGTCTATTATTTGGTTCTTGTTGATCATTATCAAAGAAAGCAGCAGTGTAAGTAACAACAAATAGCAGTCTCTTGCCATTGTTTCGCTAATGAGACGATTCCTCTCTCTTTTTTTTTTTTTTTTTTTTTAATTGTAAGCGGCGGTAGCGCGCTCAAAAGCAAGCCATGCCGCAAGCTGTGACATGCCGTAAACTCTCACTATCAGAATGCGACAAACAATGCATGGCACAGTACAGTAATGCATTTTCAGCTTAGAGTGACATAAACACCTATAACAAAGAAAACGTCAATTATCAGATCAAAGCAAAATAAGCAATCGATTCAAACCAGATGAAGCACTTGAAAAAGGAAGGGTACCCGTATAAATACGGACGGAGCGCCTGACGCATAGCAATGGCTACCTGGTAAAGCTTAACTGCTAAGCTTACGACTTGAACCAAACTACTGTAGCTGTATCGTCATTCATTCGACCTAAATTGTGTCTCATATTACAATGGATCAACTTTGTTTCGATTTGGAGGTGCGGCCTAAAACTTTTCTCTCCCCTTGAATTTCGAGTCTCAAATTTCTGGTGCGGCTTAGATTCGGGAATTTTCTTTTCCTTTATTTCGAGTCTCATTTTTCAGGTGCGGCTTAGATTCGAGTAAATACGGTATGCATTTTAAGAAGCATCTATAAAGGAGTCTACAGAGTGGTAAGGGTAAGGAGACAGGTAGACACAGGGGAGAGGTTCTGTGAAATCCTTGGAACTGAGGAGGAACTGGAGATCATGCTGGATTTCTGGAATAGTATCACAGTGGCAAGCCTTGCAGGCAAACATTTCTGAAAGATGCCAGAGACCCTCATCGTAGTAATCCCTGTGGTTCAGAACACCAGTGGTGGAGTCCCTGTTGAAAGATCAGAGTATAAGATCAGGATCATCTTAGGAGAGAAGACTAGAAGATCTTTAACAAGCCCAGCATCATTACATTTGGGACTGGTGCAAAAGGCAAGGCTTTTGGAAACTGCTGAAACTTCTGTAGGTCTTAGGATTTTGGAGGACATGTTCATAATTGTCTCATTTAAGCTTTGGTTTCTGTAGGGTGGCAGGAGGGAGTTTTTGAGAGTGTGCAGATGTAATAGATCTACAGGACAGGTTTGGATGGCTGTAAAGGGTTGTTGAGGAGGTTCGATAGGGGCTATTGTGGTGGTGGTGGATAGTAGTAGCCCAAGGTGAGAGGTGAATTCATCAGACAATTTTTTGAGGTGGTGGTGTGCATGCTGCTCTGGTTCCTGGAGGGAAAGGGTTTCAGTCTGGGAGAGGGGATGTAGAAATTTGTGCTCAGAGCAGGAGGATTTTACGAATGCGACAGAAACAATGCAAGAAGTCTTGGGCTCGAGTTATATGGTTTTGCAGGATGCCAATGATGGTTATGCTCTGACAGAACTCGAACAGCTATTGTGGAAGGATGGGTTGCAGCCAGAGATGGATAATTTAATGGTCAGGCCATTTGGGGGAAATTCCATGAGCTAGTTAAGAAGGCAGGAGCAATATGTGGGATTGAGTTCTGGATAGGGGAAAGGACACTTTTCTGCATTGGCACAGATGGAAAGAGCAAGAATCTGTAGTGGAGGATAAAAAACATTTGAAAATATATGTGAATATCTTAAAAACTCATGAAAGGTTAAACCAGATGAAGTACAGTAACAAAGGATGAAACCAGATTAACTAGAGGAAAAAATGAGATGAAAACAAAATAAGATTGATATGAGAAGAGGGTGAAATTAAAGTCAAAATAGAAATAAAGAGATGTTAATTGAGTGAGGGTGCAGGTTGGTTGGTAAGATAAAAGTAGAGAGGAGTAGAGGAGGTTGGTGAAAATGATTTAGGTAAGGTTAATATGGTGCGTACATGGGTAGAGGGAGACTCTCAGTGTATGAAATGTGAGAATAGAATTATGAGTATTGCAGGCAGGACCAGGAAAACATGTGAGCGTATGCATGGGTGAAAGGAGGTGGTGGAATCAGTTTGAAGGTATACATTTACATGTTTCTGAAAAATCATGTGTTAATTAGTAAATAATAATATGTTTAAAATGGTTTGATTTCCACATCCATGAAACTTTTCCATATAAGATCTGTGGAAGGAACTGTTATTGCAAGAACAAATGTGATTTATAGAGAAACATGTAATATACAGTGAAGTACAAGTTGTGCATAGCACTTAACATATTGACTGGACAACAATAATACAGTTACAGAATAGGCTGAGCACTCATTATGATCACTTAAATAATACGTTTCTTTTGTGGCTCACCAGAGCGCACCAGGGGACCAACCCAGGTGGCCTCTATAAGCAGACCAGTGAATTGTGCGGATGCGCGATTTCTGAAATCACACGTCGTGAGTGAAGTTACATCATTCCTCCCTTCCAGGGCTAGGAAAACCAAGTACAGAAAAACACTAGGCACAGATAAATGCATGGTACTGAAAAGCACTGGTGCTGAAAAGCACTGTTTCTTTAGCAGCTCTGATACTGTGGGGGTAAAAAAAAAGCACTGATATCTCAAAGCAGTGAGATAATGAGTCACGGAAAACACCAATGAATGTGCTGACATCCATTTCATCAGCTGGCAAATATGGCTGCTGCAGCATGTGGCAGACAGGCACGGGCAGGTAGGGGCAGAAATGATGAGGGACTGCTTTGGTGTACCCCCCCCCCCCCCCCCCTCTCAATAGATACCACAGGCAGGACCAGTGATGGCGTTTCCTGGTGATGTCCTCCTCGAGTTTGGCTCTGGAGGCAACAGTAGGGGCACTGGAGATGATGGTTGCACAGGACTTAGCGACGGAGATGGCAATGGCTGAGGTATCAGATGCTGCGCAGGCGATGGCAGTTGAGAAATGGGAGCGGAACCCCAGACAGTGACCTGCCAGGCAGTGACTCCCACTGCGGTATGAACCAGACTGTCTGTGACACAGGAACAGGCATCTGCAGCATGAGTGGGTGAGGGTAGGGGGGGGGGGGGGGAGGTTGTGGACTCATGCAACTGCAGCTGGTCAAAGTAACAGGATGTCTGCCTGTCAGGCCAGGGGGAAAACAAGCCCACAGGACCATCCTGTTACTGAACACAGTGTTTACAAGAAGTGATACATTGCATAATGTCCCCATCTACGCCCCGGTCAATACATATGACAGTAGGCCAAAGCTTTGGTGTGAGAAGTCTTCCAATGACTGACATGCAGAAGCCACAGTACATTACCGCATAAGGAAGCAATAATCACAATCCAGGGAGCAGCATCCTCTGTAGCAAACAAAGGAACCCCATCAAACACAAAACGGCGGTGCTGGAGGTAGAATTAATTGCACAAGAGATCTGAGGCATGGCACAGGGGTTTTTCCAGCCAAACGTGCTGCACAAAAGAGAGTACCCATCTAAGTACGGGATCCGTGGCAACGGCTGATACTATTGTGGCACTAGTGATCGGAAAACCATCGACTGCATTCTGGTTCTCAGTGTCGAAATAGAAATAAAGCAACTCATCCTGATCAAATACTGGATCTGGCCCAATCAGAAGGCAAGATAAGGCATCGTCATCGGCGTTGGCGTGTTGCGCCGTCAGCCGGTAATGGATCTGGTAATGACAACAGGAGAGGAATCGAGCCACTGCTGCAAATGATGTGCTGCCGTGTCCAACACAGAAGCCAAAGGGTTAAAAAGAGCAACCAACGACTTGTTATCCATGATTAAATAAAACTTAGAACCATACAAAAAGACTTGAAAATTCTTAAGGGTGAACACAGTCGTTAAAGCCTTCTTTGCAATCTGAGAATACCACTGCTGAGTGGGACTTAAGTCTTATAAGCGTAAGCAATGGGTCCTTCAGACCCATCTGTGTATTTGTGTGCCAACACCGCACCAAGGTTGTGCTGAGAGGCACCTGTAACCAACACGAGATGCTGACCAGGCTGAAAAGTGGCCAGACACAAGGCAGATTGAAGCTTAGATATAAGCAAAGCAGATGCTCGGTCACAAGCAGGGGACCAAAAAGAAGGCATGTTTTTGCACAAAAGTGCGTGCAGGGGCTGAACAACAGTGAATGCATCTGTTAAAAACTGATGGTAGTACATAACTTAGAAACACCTGCAGTTCCTTGACGGAGGTCGACCACAACAAAGCCCAAAGCCAATATTGCATCAACATGGTGATGCAACAGCTTGATCTCTGTGTGAGAAACCTCAAAACCTAGGTACTCAATTGACAGCTCAAAAAAAATTGAGATTTGGCAGGGTTGCACTTGCGGCCGGCAGACTTCAAAACAGAAAACAACAATCAGATATTGCTAAGGTGTTCTTCAGTGAAAGAGCCTGAAACAATGATGTCATTGGGGTAACTAATGGAACTGGATACAGAGGCTGTGAGCTGTTATAAAAAAAAAATCAGAAACATTGCAAACACGCTAGCAATGCCAAAAGGCAAGCAGTGATATTGGTATAGGCCAAAAGGAGATATTGATGACATGAAGGCGCCTAGTGGCCTCATCCAAGGGGAGCTGGAAGTATGCTTCCAACAAGTCAATCTCGGAAAAGACAATTTTGCAAGCAACTCTTCCGGGCAGAGCAAAGGGTATGTATCTATCACAGACTGTGCTTTAATTGTTAAAATGAAGTCACCACAGAAGTGAAACTTACCTGTCGGCTTCTTAAAGATGAGTACAGGTGTAGCCCATTTACTCAAAGAAATAGGCCAAATGACATCAAGTGACCTCATACGGTCTAAATCGCCCTTGCCAGTGTCGCACTAAGCAACACAAAATAAATGAGGGCAGGTGGACTCTTTCATGGTACAGTGGGCCTGGAAACCTGTAGCACAACTGACCCATGGGAAAACAGAGACGAGAACTCGGAGCAGAGAGACTCCACTTGCTGATACGGAACTTGATCCTGAACACTTGCAGCATACCTCCCCCCATGTAGGCAATTGCCTGTGGCTCATAATGCTTCAAAGAACTGTGCTATATTGGGCACATCTGTAAGTGTCAGATTCTCACAGTGAAGTGCTTTTTTTGCAAACTTCCCTATCCCGGAATAACATCATGCACCATGTGATCAGCATAGGATTCATGATGAGTTGTTGTTGTTGTGGTCTTCTGTCCTGAGACTGGTTTGATGCAGCTCTGCATGCTACTCTATCCTGTGCAAGCTTCTTCATCTCCCAGTACCTACTGCAACCTACATCCTTCTGAATCTGTTTAGTGTATTCATCTCTTGGTCTCCCTCTACGATTTTTACCCTCCACGCTGCCCTCCAATACTAAATTGGTGAGCCCTTGATGCCTCAGAACATGTCCTACCAACCAATCACTTCTTCTAGTCAAGTTGTGCCACAAACTTCTCTTCTCCCCAATCCTATTCAATATCTCCTCATTAGTTATATGATCTGCCCATCTAATCTTCAGCATTCTTCTGTAGCACCACATTTTGAAAGCTTCTATTCTCTTCCTGTCCAAACTAGTTTTCGTCCATGTTTCACTTCCATTCAAAGCTACGCTCCATACTAATACTTTCAGAAACGACTTCCTGACACTTAAATCTATACTCGATGTTAACAAATTTCTCTTCTTCAGAAACGCTTTCCTTGCCATTGCCAGTCTACATTTTATATTCTCTCTACTTCGACCATCATCAGTTATTTTGCTCCCCAAATAGCGAAACTCCTTTACTACTTTAAGTGTCTCATTTCCTAATCTAATTCCCTCAGCATCACCCGACTTAATTCGACTCCATTCCAGTATTCTCGTTTTGCTTTTGTTGATGTTCATCTTATACCCTCCTTTCAAGACACTGTCCATTCCGTTCAACTGCTCTTCGAAGTCCTTTGCTGTCTCTGACAGAATTACAATGTCATCGGCGAACCTCAAAGTTTTTATTTCTTCTCCATGGATTGTAATACCTACTCCGAATTTTTCTTTTGTTTCCTTCACTGCTTGCTCAATATACAGATTGAATAACATCAGGGAGAGGCTACAACCCTGTCTCACTCCCTTCCCAACCACTGCTTCCCATTCATGTCCCTCGACTCTTATAACTGCCATCTGGTTTCTGTACAAATTGTAAATAGCCTTTCGCTCCCTGTATGTTACCCCTGCCACCTTCAGAATTTGAAAGAGAGTATTCCAGTCAACATTGTCGAAAGCTTTCTCTAAGTCTACAAATGCTAGAAATGTAGGTTTGCCTCTCCTTAATCTAGCTTCTAAGATAAGTTGTAGGGTCAGTATTGCCTCATGTGTTCCAATATTTCTACAGAATCCAAACTGATCTTCCCCGAGGTTGGCTTCTACCAGTTTTTCCATTTATCTGTAAAGAATTCGTGTTAGTATTTTGCATCTGTGACTTATTAAACTGATAGTTCGGTAATTTTCACATCTATCAGCACCTGCTTTCTTTGGGATTGGAATTATTATATTCTTCTTGAAGTCTGAGGGTATTTCGCCTGTCTCATACATCTTGCTCACCAGATGGTAGAGTTTTGTCAGGACTGGCTCTCCCAAGGCTGTCAGTAGTTCTAATGGAATGTTGTCTACTCCCAGGGCCTTGTTTCGACTCAGGTCTTTCAGTGCTCTGTCAAACTCTTCACACAGTATCGTATCTCCCATTTCATCTTCATCTACATCCTCTTCCATTTCCATAATATTGTCCTCAAGTACATTGCCCTTGTATAGACACCCTATATACTCCTTCCACCTTTCTGCTTTCCCTTCTTTGCTTAGAACTGGGTTTCCATCTGAGTTCTTGATATTCATACAAGTGGTTCTCTTTTCTCCAAAGGTCTCTTTAATTTTCCTGTTGATATCATTTTTGAGACGTTTGTATTCCTTTTTGCATGCTTCATTTACTGCATTTTTATATTTTCTCCTTTCATCAATTAAATTCAATATTTCTTCTGTTACCCAAGGATTTCTACTAGCCCATGTCTTTTTACCTACTAGATCCTCTGCTGCCTTCACTACTTCATCTCTCAAAGCTACTCATTCTTCTTCTACTGTATTTCTTTCCCCCATTCCTGTCAACTGTTCCCTTATGCTGTCTCTGAAACTCTGTACAACCTCTGGTTTAGTTTATCCAGGCCCCATCTCCTTAAATTCCCACCTTTTTGCAGTTTCTTCAGTTTTAATCTACAGTTCATAACCAATAGATTGTGGTCAGAGTCCACATCTGCCCCTGGAAATGTCTTACAATTTAAAACCTGGTTCCTAAATCTCTGTCTTACCATTATATAATCTATCTGAAACCTTTTAGTATCTCCAGGCTTCTTCCATGTATACAACCTTCTTTTATGATTCTTGAACCAAGTGTTAGCTATGATTAAGTTATGCTCTGTGCAAAATTCAATCAGGCGGCTTCCTCTTTCATTTCTTAGCCCCAATCCATATTCACCTACTACATTTCCTTCTCTCCCTTTTCCTACTACCGAATTCCAGTCATCCATGACTATTAAATTTTCGTCTCCCTTCACTATCTGAATAATTTCTTTTATGTCATCATACATTTCTTCAATTTCTTCGTCATCTGCAGAGCTAGTTGGCATGTAAACTTGTACTACTGTAGTAGGTGTGGGCTTCGTGTCTATCTTGGCCACAATAATGCGTTCACTATGCTGTTTGTAGTAGCTTACCCGCACTCCTATTTTTTTATTCATTATTAAACCGACTCCTGCATTACCCCTATTTGATTTTGTATTTATAACCCTGTATTCGCCTGACCAAAAGTCTTGCTCCTCCTGCCAGCGAACTTCACTAATTCCTACTATACCTAACTTTAACCTATCCATTTCCCTTTTTAAATTTTCTATCCTACCTGCTCGATTAAGGGATCTGACATTCCACGCTCCGATCTGTAGAACGCCAGTTTTCTTTCTCCTGATAATGATGTCCTCCTGAGTAGTCCCCGCCCGGAGATCCGAATGGGGGACTATTTTACCTCCGGAATATTTTACCCAAGAGGACGCCATCATCATTTAACCATACAGTAAAGCTGCATGCCCTCGGGAAAAATTATGGCTGTAGTTTCCCCTTGCTTTCAGCCGTTTGCAGTACCAGCACAGCAAGGCTGTTTTGGTTAGTGTTACAAGGCCAGGTCAGTCAATCATCCAGACTGTTGCCCCTGAAACTACTGAAAAGGCTGCTGCCCCTCTTCAGGAACCACACATTTGTCTGGCCTCTCAACAGATACCCCTCCGTTGTGGTTGCACCTACGGTATGCCTATCTGTATCGCTGAGGCACGCAAGGCTCCCCAAGGTCCATGGTTCTTGGGGGAAGTCATGATGAGTACTAGTGACAAATTTATAATTATGGCTCAACCCATGAAATTCGACAGCACATCATAGATGCAAGTCAGCTGTAGAAGCAGTGACAATATCAAAATAAAAGCAAATTAATTAGAAGAATTACCATTTTTCCACCTTTCTGGCTCTTATTTGGCATGGGCTGCTGAGAGTGATGAATACTGAATTGTGTTGAGCTCTTTTTCAAATATTTACCTGAAATCATATGGTAATATCTGTGTCCATTTTTTATACAGAGTTGCTATTACAGAAATCATATTATAAGTCCACAATGAAATTTTATAATTAAAGAGCTGTATAGTCATTGGGTATGCATTTCGATGTGTGTGTATATTTCCTTTTTTTTTTTTCCTCCTGTAAAATTTTGATTATTCTGGTCACTTCACATTTAGATTTATACAATGTTATTTTATTTTATGATTTTGCAGGAACAATAATAACACGGTTGAAGACTGTCACAAACATCTCTGTTCATTATCGCATAATTTCTGGTAATGAAGATATTCCCACATTTTCTGTGGATGGACAGGGACAGTTGATGCTGACTCGACCTCTTGACAGAGAATCACATGACGTACACGTCATAGCAGTTCTTGCAGAAACTGATTCAAGTCCTCCTTTGACAGCACTAGCTGAAGTTACTTTAAAAGTTCTTGATGAGAATGATCATATACCAGAATTTGAAAGCAACCCATATAAGTTAACCTTGGCTGAAAATGTGGAGGAAGGAACATCAATACTCAAAGGTAAAATAATTATTTCCATTACTGACACCAAACTTACATGTTACTTATTTATTTCCATTTTCTGTATCTATCTATTAATGTGTATTAGCATTTTAGTTCTAAGTCAGTCATCTATTAGCTTAATAATAAAATTCCTTTACTTTCTGTACATTATAAGTGTGATGTCACTAAAGACACCTTTTGAAATGCTGGTAGTTGTGCAAAGGTTAGGGTTACTTTCATTTTCCTCTTTCCATTTTCCTCTTTCAAGAAAGAAGCTCATGTAATACTTGGAACTGCCTTTTTGAAAATATGTAAACCTTTTTGAAGCTCTGTTGGAAAACTGCATAAAATGCAAGACGGAAAATGTAAATGTATATTGGTGCACTGTTTATACCTCTACAAGTCCATCCACATGAAGTCAGTGACGATGTGAAGATGTTTATGCCACCACAGTTTGTATTTTATTTTACTCGTATCTGTATTGATCTTTTAGCAAATGTGGAATACGATGTTGGCCGAGTCAGTTTGCATTATCATGAACATTATGCCATGATCAGTAATATATTGCAAAGTGATGAGCTCACATTTTACAAAATGATGAGGTGATAACTCGATTATATACACATTTAAAACATAAGTGATTTAAGCTCAATTGTCTTCAAGTTTTTGATTCATAATTAAATTCTTTATGTAATTTTAAGATATAATTTTTCTGAAAATGTGAAACAATGATCATTCAGCTGGGCACTATGTTACAGCTATACAGTGAATATCTCAAGAATTTCAGAAAAGTAATATATAATGGAATATACACATTTGTAAACAATGATGATATAGTTGTAAGAGTATGCACCAAAAATAGAGCAAACAAGTAAAATAATGGGGTAATATCTATAGAAAAGGGGCCTATCTAAAATATTTTCTTCCTTACTCAGTACAACATGAGCTAACCTGTTATTTTATCCATGTGTGATCTTGTAAACTCTGCACCCATTAATGATCGGCAGTGAATAAAGCAACCCGCCACAAATACTTTTAATTAAAGCATTTAAGTACTTTGCATATACATATGTACAGAGAGAGAGAGAGAAAATAAATGTTAATGAACATTTAGCTAAATATGTGTACTTTGTTTCAGTTGTTGCACATGACAAGGACATTGGGAGTAATGGAGAAGTGCGGTATTCATTTGGTTCAGATATTGGTGATCTCGCAAATGTATTTGCTGTTGATGCATATACTGGCTGGATAACTACTCTTGTGCAGCTGGACAAAGAGAAACAGTCAGAGTATGTTTTCCAGATTGTTGCAACAGACAATGGAACTCCAAAACACTTTACTAGAACTAATGTTTATATTAAACTCCAAGACTACAATGACAACCCTCCTGTATTCGGTAGTAGACATTATGAGGCTGCTGGTAAGTAAACTTTGCATTTACTGAAGAAGTAAACTGGGTATAGATTTCGTCAATATAATCTAATAACATGAATACATTAAATATGCTTTATCCATTGCATTTCAAAAACTAAAATCTATCTGCTGTGTTCTGTAGTACAGGTTGCAGAACATTGTGGACACACACAGACACACACAAAGATTGAAATAAGAGATGAAGGAAGGGAAGGAAGGCCAAATTGAGTAGTCAGTTGAAAACGTAAGAGCAACTATTTACCAAAGAGAGAAATATATAGAAAATTTTACGAAATCCAAGCTCTGAAGTCTTTTCTACGTCTACATCTACATACATACTCTGCAACCGACCATACGGTGCGTAGCGGAGGGTACCTCGTACCACAACTAGCATCTTCTCTCCCTGTTCCACTCCCAGACAGAACGAGGGAAAAATGACTGCCTATATGCCTCTGTATGAGCCCTAATCTCTCTTATCTTATCTTTGTAGTCTTTCCACAAAATGTAAGTTGGTGGCAGTAAAATTGTACTGCAGTCAGCCTCAAATGCTGGTTCTCTAAATTTCCTCGGTAGCGATTCATGAAAAGAACGCCTCCTTTCCTCGAGAGACTCCCACCCGAGTTCCTGAAGCATTTCCGTAGCACTCGTGTGATGATCAAACCTACCAGTAACAAATCTAGCAGCCCGCCTCTGAATTGCTTCTATGTCCTCCCTCAATCCGACCTGATTGGGATCCAAAACGCTATCAGTACACAAGAATAGGTCGTATTAGTGTTTTATAAGCGGTCTCCTTTACAGATGAACCACATCTTCCCAAAATTCTACCAATGAACCGAAGATGACTATCCGCCTTCCCCACAACTGCCATTACATGCTTGTCCCACTTCATATCGCTCTGCAATGTTACGCCCAAATATTTAATCGACGTGACTGTGTCAATCCCTATACTACTAATGGAGTATTCAAACATTATGAAATTCTTTTTCCTATTCATCTGCATTAATTTACTTTTACCTATATTTAGAGTTAGCTGCCGTTCTTTACACCAACCACAAATCCTGTCCAAGTCATCTTGTATCCTCCTACAGTCACTCAACAATGACACCTTCCTGTACACCACAGCATCATCAGCAAACAGTCGCACATTGCTATCCACCCTTTCCAAAAGATCATTTATGTAGATAGAAAACAACAGCCGACCTACCACACTTCCCTGGAGCACTCCAGATGATACCCTCACCTCCGATGAACACTCACCATCGAGGACAACATACTGGGTTCTATTACTTAAGAAGTCTTCGAGCCACTCACATACTTGGGAACCAATCCCATATGCTCGTACCTTAGTTAGGAGTCTGCAGTGGGGCACCGAGTCAAACACTTTCCGGAAGTCAAGGAATATGGCATCCGTCTGATACCCTTCATCCATGTTTCACAAGACATCATGTGAAAAAAGGGTGAGTTGCGTTTCGCAGGAGCGATGCTTTCTAAAGCTGTGCTGATGCATGTACAGCGACTTCTCTGTCTCGAGGAAGTTCATTATATTCAAACTGAGAATATGTTCAAGAATCCTGCAACAAACTGATGTTAAGGATATTGGTCTGTAATTTTGAGGACCCATCCTTCTACCCTTCTTATATACAGGTGTCACCTGCGTTTTTCTCCAGTCGCTCGGGACTTTACGGTGGGCAAGAGATTTCGTAGGGCAGATCAGTGTTTCTTCTTCATTGGGGCTCAATGCTATAGTGGCACACTGTATTTAAAGAACTATCTTCTTTGCATTCTTAAACTTATGTGAGACATATACTTCTATTTCAGGAATCTGACTGAGGCTCTGAATATTATGGAAGCCATCAGGCATATTTCCATAATATTCTACCATTTCTCATTACAGTGTTTGCTGTTGGTATTATCTCTGTAGTAAACAACAACACTAATCCAGAAAGTGTTGCCAAGCAATTGTTTTTATAATTTTGTTCACAAAATTCACACTCAAAAAACTTTATCAAACCAATTACATTCAGCTTTGCTCTGACCATAGATGCACACAGAATATTTTCATTGCATATGACATTTAACAGATTCAAAAGTTTTTGGTATTTATACAGATAACAGATTTGGTCCTGGGCATCATATGCTGAGGAATTTAAAGAGGTTCTGCCCACAAACACTTGCCATTATAATAAATTCTAGTTTTGTAAGTATCAATCAACATATTGTGCATACCTCCATACCCTTTTATGTTATGGAATCGTATGCCAATTTTTATAATTCACAAGTTAAAGTGCAGAAAGTATTTTGTTGATGAAATCTCCTCAGGTTATCAGCTGACTCATGGCTTCATGTTGTTGAAATGTTTCAAAAAGTCTTACTCCTCATCTTCAGATGTCACCTGAAGATGATTAATAGGAAACTTGTCAAAACATAAAGACCACATGACACTACATTTCCAGACAGACAGTATTGTTTACTTAGAAACAAATTAAAGATATCATATTAATAATGGAAGATAGAAAGTTATCTTCATTATGGCATAAAAAATATTTTCATAAAAAAGGCCATAGTTTCAGGAAAAATCTTAATAATCAAGATTGCAAATATAATTTTATTGATCACTAGTCTCAGCTTATCTGCAAGACATCTTCAGATCATAACAAAATACACTGATTAGTCTACAACTGATGAGATACATCATCACAGTTTGTGGGGCCAGGATTGTTTGTTTTACAGTGCACACTGACAGAATCAGAGCCATGCGGGATTAGCCGAGCGGTCTAAGGCGCTGCAGTCATGGACTGTGCGGCTGGTCCCGGTGGAGGTTCGAGTCCTCCCTCGGGCATGGGTGTGTGTGTTTGTCCTTAGGATAATTTAGGTTAAGTAGTGTGTAAGCTTAGGGACTGATGACCTTAGCAGTTAAGTCCCATAAGATTTCACATACATTTGAACATTTTTTGAACAGAGTCAGACAGTTTACGTATGTGGACACTGAGATCATGCTTTTCACATTAAGTTATTCTAAAAAAAATGTCTGAAGCAGTAACTGTTATGGACTATGTAGAATGAGATGCCTATCCCACACTGGAAGCCAGTACAATGTTACCTCCATATGTGAACATAAACACCATGTGTTGCTCATGACATAAGCCTCTGTAGATTAGGAAGCAACTGTGCTGTGGCAGGCAGAAGACTTTGGCAAGCATGAGTTCAGTGTCCACGTATACAAAGTGAATCACCTAAAAATTGCACCACAAATATTGTTGAAATGGAAAGTATTGATGGTCTGGGGCTTGCATTGTTAACCAATAAACAGATTGTAATAATACTTAGAAAGTGGATTTTTTTGTGCAAACATACACTATTTTAAATGGAATAATGCCATTTGTCATTAACAAACTAGTGCAAATAGTTTAGTTAGTTAGTTACTTGTTCCATTGATCAATCTCAGGGTATCCGTTATGATATGGAACATGTCAAGTGAATAAGAAATGCACATATGAATCAAGAAAGCTTACATTTTTTTACCTATCCCGTTCCCTTAAATGGCACAAAACACATACATAATATCTACAGATTTATTTATTCATATTCAAGAATTCAGCTATGGTATCAAAGGAGTTGTCAAGGATACATGATTTCTGTTTATTTTTGAAACTATTACTGTTGTCTGTCAAACATTTTACTTCATCTGGTAATTTATTGAAAAGTATTAGAGCAGCATATTTTTACGCCTTTCTGTGCCAAAGACAGGTTAAGTAGAGGATAGTGCAAGTCTTTCTTTCCTCTGGTATTATAATCATGAGTGTCACTGTTGTTTTTAAACTGGTCCATGTTGTTGAGAACAAATTTCAATCATTCCATTTACGAGATATTGTATTGTGCAAAGTTTCCATGCTGACTCTTGTTTGTGCCATTCAACTTGCATAGTTGCTGGGTACGATGATGTTATGTTTGCTTACAATGTGCTTGTGTATTCTGTGAGTGCATTGCAATTTGCTAGTCAGTGCATCATGGCCAGTAGATTGTGAGTGGATGATGGGATTTACCAGTGCAGAAAAAGCCAATATTCTCATGGTGTATGGAGAGTGTAGGGGGAGTGCAGTTCATTGTTGTACACTGTATGGAGCAAGATATTCAATAGCCCATACCAGCTACACACAATGACATGCAATGACTTATTACCACAGCCTGCTCAGTAATTTCTGCTAAAATGGTAGCATGTGTGCAGCAGTCATTCCATATCAGACTAGGAGCATGTAATGCCACACTCCCAGTGGTCATTTTGAATACAGCCTGTGATGGTCAATTGCCTTGTTGTTGGTCAGAATCCATATAACTAGTGTATGCACTTGAGTTGTTCTTTAATGTATGCTACCACAGATGTTGCACAAGAGTCAGTGTGGGAACTTTTCAAAATACAATCTCTCATAAACGACTCTCACTAGAATCCTGCAACAAGCACCACTGACATTCTAATCTACCCTACTTTTAGTTTGTTAATGGCAGTAGGCATTGTTCCATTTAAAAAGTGTATGTTTACATAAAAATACACTTTTAAAGTGTTATTACAATGTACTAAGTGGCTAATAACATAAGCCCCTGACTACCAATGCATTCTGTGAAAACCACACATTGGTAGCACTTTCCATTTCCACAGTATTTGTGTTGCAAGTTTTAAGTGATTCACCCAGTATAAACTGTCATGCATTTGTATGACGACTTTTTATTCTGTGATAATTTACATCATTGTTCCATTGGATCGTATAACAAATGATCCTGCTCACACAAATTATCACAATGTGTCCCACCATTTGGCAGTTGTACACTAATCAGTGTATTTTTTTATGATCTGAAGGTAGCTTGTAGATAAGTCGAAACTAAAATTTTATTTACAATCTTGATTATTAAGTGTTTTTCTGAATCCACACCTTTAACAATTGAGATTGCTTATCTCCAAATTTGACTATGTCAAATAATGAGATAAAAAAGGATTGCAATATACACTAACCTTAAAATCTTTATCAGTTGTGAATAATATTGAATGTATAAAAGGTATCAATTTTTGTTTGAAAATTCCTATAATTAGTCTAAAATTTTAATATACACAGGCATAGTGTGTTATGCAGTTTATCTTTCTTTGTGTAGTTCCATAAATGTATTGCACTGCAAATGATGATCCATTCTTATATTGTACTAAATTTTTTTCATGTATCATTGTATATAATTGTAAATTACCTATTTTCATTCTGTATTCTTGTTTGGTACATATGAAAATGTATCTGCAGAAAAAATATAAAAGTAGTCTCTTAGTTTACTCTCCAGCATAGTTCTGAAGAAGCTATACACATAACATTCATTTACGTTTCTGCTTTTCTATGTAAATACTCTGTAAAGTTCCAGTTTTCTGAGATCGCTATTGCCAAATTTTTACATGGATTACAGCATATTGTTTCTTACAACTTGAATGAAATATACATATCTGTTGCAATTTAAGACTAAAGAAAGCAGCTCACCAAATAGTGGAGGCATTGGGACTGCAGTTCTGCAGGTTGACTGGGTGAGGAGTTGTGTTAGATGGAGAGGGCGAGGATAGAAAAGGAGGCAGGGAGGAGGGTTGGAGAAGAGTGGCTGATGGCTCAGAGGGGGGGCCAGCAAGTGTGCAAAATAAGAATGTAGGAGGGAGAGTCAGCATGTGCATGGGATAGGAATGCGACACGCAATCACCAGCACCAGCACCTCTGTGCATCAAATGAGATGATGATGATGATGATGACATGGAGAAATGGATTTGGTGGGCGCAACAGAAAAGAGCAAGAGTAGACTGTGGGGAAGAGTGTGTGTGCAGGCTGAATGAAGTTGTGGCACGGGCAGGGGACTGTTGGAGATTGAGGCCAGGAGGATTATGGAAACTAAGGACAAATTCCATCTACATAATTTGGGGGGGATCTAGATAGCTAGATGGTATCAGTTGTGAAGCAGCACTTGGTGGTCAGTCCTGTTCTTGGCCACAGTTTGGCAGTGGCCATTTAGTTAGGTAGGAAACTGGGTCTCCACATAAAATACTGTGTGAAATTTTAAGCACAATTGGTGTAAGGTATGACTGCTTTCCAGGAGGCCCTGCCACATATAGGATAAGAAATGCCTCTGAGGTGACTGGAGTAGCTTTTGGTGCATGGGTCCACATGACAGATCTTGCACCGGGGTCTTGTACAGGGGTATGAAGCATGTCACAAGAGGTGGAGAGTAAGTCTGGCACAAGAATAGACCAGAGTGTTATGTTGTTTTGTTGGGCAGTGGAATATCACTTTAGTAGGGATGGGAAGAATTGGGTATAGTATGTTCCTTATTTCTGTGCATGATAGTAGATAGTTGAAGCCTTGGTGAAGGATATTGTTTAGCTGTTGGTGTCCAGGATGATACTGTGTGATAAGGGAGGTGCTCTTTTTGCAGCTGGAGCTGGTCTTTGGGGGTGGTGGGAGGATTAGATGGATGTGAGGATACTGAATGGGAAATCTGTTTGTGAACCAGTTTTGGGGGTGACAGCAGCTGTCTGTGGTGGCCTTAATGACACTTTCAGTACACTGTGCAACGGAATTTTTGTCACTAGAGATGCACTGTCCACGGGTGACAAGACTATAAGAGTGTGTGATATCTTGGCATGGAAGGGATGACAGCAGTTAAAATGCAGTTACTGTTGATAGTGGGGATGGAGCCATCTTAGAGGTGGAGTTCAACATCCGAGAAGGTGGCACATTGGGCTGAGGAGAATGGGGGAGTAGAGATAGGGTGTCTTGGCTCTTTGTCCAGATCATGAAAATTTCATTGGTGAACCTAAACCTGCACTGGCAATAACATCTTCTTTGAAGGCATCACCTACAAACAAATCCATGGTACAGTTATGAGTACCCACATGGCACCCCTCACATGGTTCAGATTTGTTGATGACATTTTCATGACCTGGACTGAGGGTGAGGATACCCTATTCACATTCCTTGAGAACATCAACACTTTCTCAATTTGATTCACCTGGTCTTCCTCAAACCAACAAGGCACCTTCCTTAATGTTGATCTCCACCTCACAGGTGGCTCCATTAGCACTTCTGTCCAGTTCAGCCTTGCCTATCACCAACAGTACTTCCATTTCAACAGCTGCCATGCATTCCACACCAGGAAGACCCTTCTATACCGACTAACCATCTGTGTTCATCACATCTGCACTGGTGAGCCGTCCCTCTCCAAATATGCTGAGGGTCTGAGGACTTCATAGCCTGAAAAAAACCTACCCAACTTTCCCAGAAACAGATTTCCTGCACTCTGTGTCACCAATTAACTACCCTTCCCCCTGACCAGCTACAAAAAAATCTTTCTCTCTCTCTCTCTCTCTCTCTCTCGTCCTTAGTAACACAGTACTGCCCAGGATGTGAGCAACTGAACATTTTCTGTGCCAGGGTTTCAGCTACCTCTCGTCAGTTCCCTGAAATGAGAACTACCTTACTCTCTATCCTACCCACTCTTCTGACAGTGTTGTTCTACTGCCCACCCAACCTTGGCAATATTCTTGACTGCCCCATTCCACCTATGCTCCCAATACCTTTGCCCCACAGAGCACATCACTGTAATAGACCTTGATAAAAGATGTGTCCCAGACATCTTCCCTCTTCATGAACTCCCTTCCTGTCACTGGCATCTCTTACCTGATCAAAGGCAAGGCCACCTGTGAAAACAGCCATGAGGTCTGCCAACTTCACAGCAAGCAGTAAAGCATTCTATGCAGTCATGACCTCTAACAAGCTGAAACTTCCTGGCAGATTAAAAGTGTGTGCCAGACCAAGACTCAAACTCAGGACCTTTGCCTTTCACGGGCAAGTGCTCTATCAACTGAGCTACCCAAGCATGACTCACGGCCCAGCCTCACAGCTTTACTTCTACTAGTACCTCATCTCCTACCTTCCAAACTTTACAGAAGCTCTCCTGCAAACCATGCAGAACTAGCACTCCTGAAAGAAAGGACGTTGCGGAGACATGGCTTAGCCACAGCCTGGGGGTGTTTCCAGAATGAGAATTTAGCTCTGCAGTGGAGTGTGAGCTGATATGAAAACTTTCTGGCAGATTAAAACTGTGTGCCGGACCAAGACTCAAATTCGGGACCTTTGCCTTTTGCAGGAAAGTGCTCTACCAACTGAGCTACCCAAGCATGACTCATGCACCGTCCTCACAGCTTCATTCTGGAAACATCCCCCCAGGCTGTGGCTAAGCCATGTCTCCACAATATCCTTTCTTTCAGGAGTGCTAGATCTGGAAGGTTCGCAGGAGAGCTTCTGTAAAGTTTGGAAGGTAGGAGACAGGATACTGGAAGAAGTAAAGCTGTGAGGATGGGGCATGAGTCATGTTTGGGTAGCTCAGTTGGTAGAGCACTTGCCTGCAAAAGGCAAAGGTCCCGAGTTCAAGTCTCGGTCCGGCACACAGTTTTAATCTGCCAGGAAGTTTCATATCAGCGCACACTCTGCTGCAGAGTGAAAATCTCATTCTAACAAGCTGTCCATCTGCATGAATGGCCACTGCCAAACTGTTCCCAAGATGTATGAATGACCACATCCATACTGTTCCCAAGAGACAGTTTGACTAAGTAGTTGCTGAGAGTGCCACTCAACACTGTGTGCTTCACTTCAGCACCTGCTTCACAGCTGTCTTCCCTGTTTCCACTTCAGTCTCACATACATGTGTTATCCCTCCCCTCCCCTACTGCTCACCATCCCTTCCCACACCTTTCTATAGTGCCACAGCTAAGAGCCTACTCAACAAGTGGGGATTCGGCACCTGGAGACAACAGTGGCCAGTTTGTGTGTGTGTGTGTTATTTTTCCTCATCTGAGGATAGCTTAGAATACTTTTAAATACTTTAGATATGCCTGACCGCCGCCCGATGTCACCTCTATTTGGTGAGTAGCAATCTATTCTATTTCATAATGTAGATGAGAATTACTGTTACTTATCCTTTGCAGTTGATTTTATTTTATTTTGATTGCAAAAGGTGAGTAATAATTAGTTTTAACTGCAAGGAAAACAGTATTGGACTATGAGCTGAGGAAGAACACCTAAGAATATTGTCAATGTGATTATATATCAGGAAAAAAGGTTAAAATCAAAATGTGGATGCTTTTATTGCAGTGAACGAAGATGCATTACCAGGCACCGTTGTAGTGCAGCTTAGTACAGAGGACAAAGATGCTGATCTATCGACACCTGTGGATTTCTACATTACCAGCGGTGATGCACGATCCCAGTTCCAGATACGCCAGACGGGTGAAGTTTATGTTGCAAAGCCTCTTGACAGAGAGACAGTCAGTAGCTATTTGCTGGATGTTACAGCAACTGATGGAAAGTACATTGCAAAAACGAAAGTCACTGTTGACATATTAGATGCAAATGGTAAATATGTTTCCATAGTTATTGTTAACTCAAAATTAGTGCATGTGCTGTTTACATGGAGAGACAAAATGTGACAGTGAAACTGATCTACATCTACATACACAATCTTCAGACAACTGTGAAGTGCATGCTAGAGGGTACTTAGCATTGTACTGCATATTAGGGTTTCTTCCCATTCCATTCACGTATGGAGCACAGGAAGAACTGCATGAATGTGTCTGTGCTTGTGGTAATTAGTTTAATCTTGTCTTTGCGACCCCTGTGGGACCAGTACATAAGAGGCTGTTGTTTATTCCTAAATTCATCACTTTATACTGATTCTTGAAACTTTTCAGTTAGGCTGTCACGGGATAGTTGATACCTCTATTTCAGATGTCAACCAGTTCAGGCTTTTCAGCACTTCCACAACACTCTTCCATTGATTAAACAAAGCAGGTTCCATTTGTGCTGTCCTTTGTTTCCATTCAGTATCTCCTCTTAGAGTTATTAAATATTTTGTAGGACAGGATTTAGTAAATGAAAAGCAAGTGTTTACAGTTCACCTTTCACCTTGTTTTTGGACAGCATTGAGAAAACTGTTCAGTTTTTAATGCAGAGCTTTTCTTCTTGCTGCTGGAATTTCAGTTTTTTTAAAAAAAACTGTAATAGCCAATCTCAGAGTCAGGCCGTTACTTGCTTGCCTCAAATTCATACGTTCCTTTGGAAAATTCTATTTCCTCCACTCTGCACTGCAATCATGACTCGTAAGTCCATCCAGGTTGAGTGTTACTTGAGCATCCGCAATGTTCCTTCAGTACATTCCATTGCAGCTTCTCCGTGCAGGCTCCATCTGGGCAGTTTGCAACACAGAGGTTGAATGTGTTTGTTCTGTCAGTAACAGTTAACAGGGGCAGCTTGCTGAGTGCAGAGTTGTTTCACTGTGCAAGCAGAGCCACTGCTTCAGTGCAGAAGTGGTGACACATATACAGCTCCAGATGTGATAGAATTCTTATAGTCGCACTTTATCCAAATGTGATATAAAGTACAAAATTGAAGTATAGAAATTTTCATTCAGTTTTCTGTTTATTATATGTGGCTGTCATAAAAAGATAATTATTTTTTGGACATTTGTTGTAAATATTGAAAGTAAGGAAATTGCTTGGCGTCATACTTGTGTCATACAGTGTGTGTCAAAGTGACTATAGGTAACCTGAGAAAATATCTAGAGCAAAGGAATCCAACAGTAAGCTTATGAATTCACAGACAAAGTGTTACAGTAATGCAAACTATTTTGCTGGTTACAGTGTACGTCCCTGCCTTCAAGGAAACTATTAAGTAACAAGCTTTCAGGTGAACTGCCAAATGCCAGTAACTTGCTGCCACAATGTTTCTGCACAGAGTCTCCTGGCAGTCTTTAGGCATACACTAGCAAAAATACACTGAGTTCTCCTGCCTAAAACAATGCTAGTGCATGCATGGTGTCTCCAGTTGTCATTGCATTCGCATTGCTACAGCACATGCATGTCTGCTACAGGTTTGTGCACCACTGTGAGCATTGTCCATCTTCAATGACAAAATTAGCAAACTACACTGGCTGTAAATTAGTGAATTATGCTGGCTGTGTAGTCTTTTATAACAGGACTTCATGTATTATTTAACTGGTAACTGCCATCCCACTTGATAAAGTCCTCAAACAGTCATACTTCCAATGTTTCATTAATAATAGAGTTCCAATAGTTTGAAGTGTGGAGATTTTTGATGGAGGATGAAATATCACTTTAAACTTATGTTTCCTTAATACTCTACCTATATTCATAGAAACATTTCCAATGAATGGCAAGTAGGTTTTCATCCTGAAGGCCTTATTATCCTTTTCATTGTGTGCTATTTGTTTGCTTGTAGTGGTCTCTGTATCTGCTGAGATGAATGTCCATTTTTGAAGAACACAGTTTGGAGGTGTTTTGCAATTTGCTGGGATCTGAAATGGTACGGGTTCAGTGAATCCAAGTCTTCAGAATGCTCATGGTTTGGGTTCAGTGAATCCAAGTCTTCAGAATGCTCATGGTTTCTGCCATATGTTGCCTGTAAATATAAATCTGTATGAGTGTGTTTCGAAATACCAAAAGCCCAAGTGTACCATCATGTTAAGCCTTCTAAAAACAGCAAGCAATCTTCTTCCTTTATGATTCCTTATTTTATGTTTTAGTTTATGGAGTTTAGAAATAGAAGGAGTTCTTGGAGTTTGTTCAAGCAATGAGGCCAAACTATAAAAGTTTTATCACCATATCACCCAAATGCTGTTGGTCTTTAAACTACTGAGTTGAGTGCCTGTCCTCAAAATCTTCCATAAAAATGTTGGCCACCAGAGAAAACGAAGGCCTCCCCATGGGCTGTTGGACCTGCAACACTGATAACAGAGCCAAGTGTTAATGAGAAATAGTATAGTAATAATTTCACAATATTGGTTTTCATTAGGAACTTACAGGATCTCAGCTAATGTGTTACACATAATGAATCAGATGTCAATTCTAAATTTAATGTTTCTTTACATACACTTTTCTCACCTTTAAGAGATATTTGTCAATGAAAAGTATTAAATGTGGTTTCAATAGAGCATCCAAGAAACCATAGACTACAGTAGGAACTAAAATATCATGAAGCAAGAAAGAAAATGATAATACAGGACTAGTCCCCAAAGTTAATAATCCTAAAAGCAAAATTAAAATAATATCAAGGCTAGTGCAGCTATTTATAAAGAGCATAATTAACATTCTTAAAAGCAGTAATGCATACAAAATTTGAAAGGCTAGTTCTCGTCAGGTAGGTGTGCTACTCATTCATAAATATCAGATGTACCTGCTATGGGATATCAGGTGGCATTTTGCAATGTTTTGGGAAATAAAACTTATTTTGTCATTACGGTGTGTAAGCGGAGTCTGCCTAAACAAAAGATGCCGTTGGGATGTTTTATGCAATACCTAGTGTCACTAGAAAAGATATTATTATAATTATATGGACAAAGTGCTTTCTAAATTGTAATTTTATGTGTTTGACTAATAGAGCACATTGTTTTTATTGATAGTGATAGAAAAATGTTAAGAATCTACATCTAGAGTTACATGATTATTCTGGAATACACATGTAGGTGTTTGTAGAAGGTACAGAAAATCACTTTCAGATGGTTTCTATACTTTTCCACTCTCAGATAGTGTGTGGGAAAAATCGACACCTAAATCTACCAGTATGAGCTTTGATTTTTCTTATTTTGTCACAATGGAAATTTCTCCCTTTTTTGGTAGCAGTCAGCAAAATGCCATTCATAGGAGAAAGCTGGTGATTGTAATTTTGAAGGAGGTCTCTCTGGAATGAAAAACACATTTGTTTTAATAATTAACATCCCAACTCACTTAGCATATCCATGACACTCTCTCACCTATTTCATGATAAAAGTGTTTGCTATCCTCTGTCAATCTTATTTTGTAAGGATCCCATACATACAGCAGTACTCAAGAAGAGGATAGACATATGCCTCACCCTTTTATAACAGCAGAAATGATTCAGTGAGGTAAATGTTTTGTGTAAGTGAAACTACGAGGGTCACTCCAAAAGAAATGCACACTATTTTTGTAAAAATACAGTTTTCATTCTGCATGTGTGAAAGCATTACGGTGTGTAGATACATACTTCCTGCTTGTTTCCAAACTTAGTTCAACCTGATCCCATGAGTGGCGCCGCCACAGCATGTCTTCAAGATGACTTCTACACTTGACATTCATCAGAAGCAACGTGCTGTTATAGAATTCCTGTGCTGTGAAAACGAGACAGTGGGAAACATCCACAAGAGGTTGAAAAAGGTGTATGGAGATGCTACTGTCAATCGCAGTACAGTTAGTCGGTGGGCAAGCAGGTTACGTTATGAAAGCGGCATGGCAATATTGAAGATTGTCCCTCGCAGCAGCAGGCCTCATACTGCACACACTCCAGACAATGTGCAGAGAGTTAACGAATTGGTGACTGCTGTCAGACACATCACAGTGAACGAATTGTCACGCTATGTTGGGATAGGGGAAGGAAGTGTTTACACAATACTGAAAGTGTTGGCGTTAAAAAAGGTTTGTGCCAGGTGGGTTCCCAGGATGTTGACAGTGGCTCACAAAGAAACAAGAAAAACTGTATGCGGTGAACTTTCAGAACAGTACGAGAATGGTGGAGATGAATTTCTTGGAAGAATTGTGACAGGTGATGAAACATGGTTCCACGATTTTTCACCAGAGATGAAGAGGCAATCAATGGAGTGGCATCATGCAAATTCACCCAAGAAAAAAAATTCAAAACCACACCTTCTGCTGGAAAAGTTATGGCTACGGTGTTTTTTGATTCCAAAGGACCCTTGCTTGTGGACATCATGCCAAGTGGAACCACCATAAATTCAGATGCATATGTGACGACATTGAAGAAACTTCAAGCTCGACTGAGTTGTGTTCGACCACAAAACTTGAATGGACAATACTGAAACCCCTGCCTTACAGTCCTGACCTGGCTCCATGTGACTATCATCTCTTTGGGAAACTGAAAGACTCTCTTTGTGGAACAAAGTTTGAAGATGATGACTGCCGTGTGCACACTGCCAAACAGTGGCTCCAACAGGTTGGTCAAGAATTTTACAGTGCGGGTATACAGGTGCTGGTTCCAAGATGGCATGAGGCAGTTGAGAGGGATGGAAATTATGTGGAGAAATGAAAATATTGTTCCAAAAGGATGTATCTACACACTGTAAAACTTTCAAACATGTGGAATAAAGGATGGATTTTTTAAAAAAATAATGTGCATTACTTTTGGAGTGACCCTCGTAAAACTGAAATAATCTTATTCAAGAATGGTGCTTCTGTAATTAGGGTTCTTACAGTAAAATACATGTCAGTGAAATGAAACAGCATTCAACAAATGGTAATAAATTGGTGCTGCACATAGTATTACTTGAAAGGTAAGGTTAACAGTGACTGGAAACCATGAATAGCACCCCAAACCTATCCAACTTACAGCAGCTCCCAGAAGAGTTTCCAAATCACAATTAATCGTTATAGCGCAGAAGCGCTGCAGCAAATATGTATGAAAAGACTGAGTGCTGAATCACAGTTTGGGAGGTCTTGATGCTCAGTTCCTATTTGAGCTAGGAACTTGGGGTAAAGAGTTTTTGGCTTAGCTCCGACAAGTGGCCATTTGTATTGCCATTCAAACATTCCATTTGTATTGCCATTCAAACATTTGTCTTACTGTATCTATGTTACAGTATATTAAGCAAGGTGTGAATGGCAAACCAGAGATTTTGTGCAGAAATTGACCACACAGTTATGTCCCATAAATGTTCGATGAGTGGCCAGATTATTTACTTGAATTCTCCAGAATGCTTTTCAAGCCAATCACAAACAATTGTGGCCTTGGGACATGGCAAATTGTCATCCAGAAGAATTTCATCATTGTTGGAACGTAAAGTTTATGAATGACTGCAAATGGTTTCCATTTAGCCAAACATAATCACTTCCAGTCAAAGATGGTTCAGTTGGACCAGAGGATCCAGCATGTTCCATGCAAATGCAGCCCACACCATTAAGGAGCGATGATCAGCTTGCATAGTACCTTGTTGACAAACTTGGATCCATAGATTGATGGGGTCTGCATCATACTTGAAACCCTTGACCAGCTCACGGTTTTCCTGTCATCTAGGATCCAACTGATGTGGTCACAAGCCCAAGAGAGGTGCTGCAGGTGATGTCATGCCATTAGAAAAGGCATTTATATCGATCATCCACTGCCATAACCCATTAACACCAAATTTTGCCACACTGTCCTAGAAGATATATTCGTTGTACGTCCCATATTGATTTGTGCAGTTATTTCACACAATGTTGCTTGTGTGTTAGCACGGACAACTCTACAAGTGCTGCTACTCTCCATTGTTAAGTGATGGCCATCAACCATAGCTCTGTCCGTAGTGAGAGATAATTCCTGAAATATGCTATTCTCAACACATTAGAAATTTGCTATTCTCAGCACATTCGAAATTTGCTATTCTCGGCACATTCAAAATTTGCTATTCTCAGCACGCTCCTGACACTGTGGATCTCAGAATTTTTAATTCTCTAATGATTTCCGAAATGGAATGTCCCATGTGTGTAGCTGCACTGCCTTTCTAGTTCAGAGTCTGTTAATTCCTGTTGTGTGGTCATAATCACAATGGAAACCTTGTCACATGAATCACCCCACTAAAAATGACAGCTTTGGCAAAGAACTGTCCCTTTTATACCATATGTACATGATACTGCCACCAATTGTATGTGTGCATATCACTGTCCTTTGACTTTTGTCTTCTCAGTGTAATTGTGAATTATGCTGTAAGTATATGTCATCATTATTGAGATTTCAAACAATGGAAAATCCAGGATTGAGATTTCTGTTACACATGGTGGAAGACTGCTTATCGGCCATCAAAACAGGAACAACTGAAAAAAGACAGGCAGACAGACACACACAAACACACACACACAAATTGCTATAACTTCTTCGCAAAGAATGAAGGGATAGGAAATATGAAGAAAAATCAGATTTTCATTTCAAAAAGCCACTCCAGATTTTTAGTATAGACACAAAAAACAAGAGGGCAATAGATGTATTAAATACTTTTTTGGAAAAAAGCACCCATGACAGTGAAAGTGCTTTGATTATTCCTTTTTCAGAGTCTGGTAAATAGACACTTATTTTCTGTGTGAAACAGTTGTTTTTCATTTTAAATTTGGCACAGTTATTTACAATATGTACATTATAAACATAACTTTTCAGATAATCCTCCTTACTGCTTGCGGTACCGATACCATGAGATTCTTTCTGAAGGTGTGCATCCAGGTAGTTATGTTCTTACAGTGCTAGCCACTGACATAGATGAAGAACCAAATGCAAATCTGCGATATTATCTGACTGGAGATGGTTCAGACAAGTTTTCACTTGACAAAGCAGGAGGTAAATATCAAATGTGTAACTGTTTGTTTGACAAATTGATACTGTACATTGATCTATGTAGATGTCAGAAATGCAAGCAGTTTATTTTTCCATAAATTATTTTAAAAATAAAAGTTTTCAATGAAAGGACTAAGTTCTTTTATATGCTGGCACCAACCAAATTGTTGTTTCATTTATTTATTTCACATATCACATTCTCACACTTCATATTTTTAACAAAAACTGAAATTATTTTAACATTCCAGTTTTCCATTTTCAAAATTTAAGTTTTTTCTATATTAAAGTGCATTCTTAAAAAATTGTGTTACTATGTAAACAGAAAATTTGGTGCATAATAAAATCTTTTTTCTGTTTTTGAAAACTTATTTTTCCATTATTCAACTTTATTTAGATATCAGAATTTAATGATTTTCACTACTCTTGTCTCTACAGGTCACCTCAAAACTGCCCAACCCTTAGATCGTGAGGAGCAATCAAAATTTCAATTAACTGCTCATGTACAAGATCGGGACCACCCTGACTGGCAGTGTTCTTCTCAGCTGGAAATAATTATATCTGATCTCAATGACAATCCTCCAGAATTCTCCATGGAATCTTACAGTGCGACTCTACCTGAAGATGTTGAGGTTGGCTCCCTTGTAACAAAAGTACATGCAACAGACAGGGACATAGGTAAGCAGATATATTAGGTCACTGATGCTAGCATCATATTTGTTTGATATTTGGTACAAACTGTGTGGGTAACACCTGACTACTTAATCATTTCAGGTATAAATCGGAAAATAAGGTACTCATTTGTAGATTCAGCAGATGGTCATTTCAAAATTGCCTCTGATAGTGGAATTGTGACCTTAGCAAAACCTCTAGATCGTGAAACCAGGGCAATGTACAACTTGTCTGTAAGAGCCACTGACCAAGGGACACCGCAACTCTCAAAAGTGGCTCTTCTCAATGTTCATGTACTTGATATTAATGATAATCCTCCTGAATTTGCATCCAAGTATTATTATGCTGTTGTTCCTGAAATTGACGCAGTTGGAACTGAAATAGTAAGAGTTTTAGCAACATCAAAAGACACAGGAGTTAATGCAGAGATAACTTACTCTATTGTTGGTGGAAATGAACATAAGAAATTTGAAATACATCCAAAAACAGGCATGTAAAAATTTATTACAATTTTTTCAGTTATTTCATTTTATTTCTTGTTGTAAGTATTGCAGATTTTTTAAAAGTAATACTGTCCATGACTCTAAATTTTAGGAGTTATAACTATAGCTGAACAGCTTGATTATGAGAGAGCCAAAGATTATTTCTTAACTATTCAAGCTATCGATGGAGGTGTACCACCATTAAGCAACCATGCAACTGTTAACATCTCAGTCTTAGACAGCAATGACAATGCTCCAATCTTCAGTCAAGCATCTTTCAGTGCAAGGATCAGAGAGGATGCTCAGATTGGTGACAAAATTTTGCAGGTAAATTTAAATAGTCATGTTACACATTTCCACTCATCTTGTACAATTTTGTGACTTTTATAAGATGTAGGTTCAGCCTCTAGACTATTTAACAAATGTTTTTCACTTAGAATATTATGCTAAGTAGTTATTATGCCATTAACAACATTTAAATAAAGATAATTGATGTATCCAACAGAAATGTATCTGAAACGCAGTTTCATTAGCTTTGATATCTACCACTGTTGAAAAAGTGCTGTTTATATGTCTTCAGCAGTTGTCCAAAACATTACTTAATGTATCAGTCACAGCCAGATGCACACGTGTAACCAAATAATCTGTCTCAGAGTAGAGCCTTACAAAGACTGCAACATGTAGCAATATCTGACACATGAAATACAGATTTGGCAGGATACTTGGCTACTGTACATTAAATGTGCTGATGGGTGCTGTTGTGACAGTGTTCTCAATTATAGTGAGTCTGTTCAGCAAGAGCAATGAGCTGTCTTGATTAAAGAGAGATCTACTGTTGGAATCCCATTTTGCACAGTTGTCTCATCTTTTTTGCTGGTGGACTTGAGTGTCAGAAGTAGGGCTTGAATAAGAACTGGTAGTTGAGCAGTATGCATCCATAGTTAAATCCCTGAAAAGTAACTTAGATTATTAGAAGAGGGGGCATGATTTCCTCATCCTCATAAAGCTGTGCCTTTGGTGGTAGGTGGCAGGACTAGCACCAGTGATATTAATTCTCAGCGTATATTGTTGTTGTGAGCCAAATACGAAACATGCGAGGTATCAGTTTATGAATCTAATGTTAGCCACTTATGTAAACAAATCTTCTCCCTTTACCAGATGTAGGCGGATATTAGGCACTTCTGGTACTCAGAAACTATGGTGTGGCTACCAGCTTTCAAATAATTAATTAATATTGTGATCATCTCCATTATTATCATCAGTGACATCTCCTTGTATGGGAATAATGATTAATACGATTCTGAAGAACACTGTTACAAACTGTCAACTTTTTCTTTCAGGTGACAGCAAGCGATCTTGACAGTGGTGATAATGGAAAGATATCATATTTCATTGAGAGAGGTGATCGACATAGACAGTTCTTCATTGATGAAAAGACAGGGTACATCTCCGTAGCAGCACCTCTTGATCGAGAAATGGTAATAAGAAAGCTAATTTCCCAAATATGGATGTATTACATATAGTAATATAGAATTTACCATATTACCTTTCTGCTTATAATAATAACTTTTTATTATATACTTGGCTCACTGCTTGCAGATTTCTAGCTACGTTCTGGAAGTTAATGCAAAAGACAATGGCCTTCCTGTGATGACTAGTTATGTAATGGTGAATGTTGAAATATCTGATGCCAATGATAATCCACCAATATTTTCCCAGCCTAATTACACAGCTGTTGTGCAGGTACAACATTCTGTTTGCTACTGCTGGTACTTGCAGCAAGACTGTTTTTAGTATTGTTTATGTGATTTATGTATTTCTACACATTTCAGGAGGATAAACCATTACAATATGCTGTTATTAAATTTTTGGTCACTGATGCTGATGCTGCTCCAAATGCTGCACCATACACGTATGATATACGTTCTGGAAATGAGGGCAATATGTTTGTGTTAGAGCAAGATGGGGTACTTCGCACTGCTGGTCGTTTCAATCATAAAGTGAAAGACAACTACCTCCTTCATGTACGTGTGTTTGATAATGGAACACCACCTCTTTTCTCAGATACATGGGTTACAATTAAGGTAAGTGCATCATTCATACCTCCAATTTCTGAGGTTTTTGTTGATGACTGTAAAATTTACTATAATTTTCTACAATTGCAGGTTATAGAAGAATCTCAGTACCCTCCATCAATCACACCTCTTGAGGTTTTCATCAATTCCTTTATGGATGAGTTTCCAGGAGGTACAATAGGCCAAATTCATGCCTCAGACCAGGACCAATATGATACCTTATCCTTCAACCTTGTGAAAACGACTTCGAACTCTGGTGTACAGAACCCAACATCACAGCTCTTTGAAATAGAACATAACAATGGGACACTCGTGGCTCTACCTGGTCTAGATGTTGGTGATTACCACATTAATGTATCTGTTACAGATGGAAAGTTTACATCATATGCTACTGTCAGAGTATCTGTCGACCTTGTGTCAGAAGAAATGTTATCAAATGCAGTAATTGTAAGATTCCGTAATGTTAGCCCTTTGGAGTTTGTTTTGAGTCATCGGAGAGGTTTTGTTCGTGCAGTGAGGAATGCACTGAGTGCAAGACTTAAGGATGTTGTAATTATCAGTGTGCAACCATCTGATGAAACTGCATCTAAGAGAAGACGTATAACTCGTGATACTAACCCAAGTTCTGATCTGGACGTGCTGTTTGCTGTTCGCAAATCACAACCAATGAGTCCTGTTACAGGCTTTCATTCATCAAACACTATTCGCAAAGCAATAACTGATCACCTTGAGGAACTAGAATCTTCAGCAAATCTTGTTGTGGAAGAAATAGTAAGAGACAAATGTGTTGCAAACTTTTGTACATATGGAGAGTGTGAAGATCAAATTATATTGGATGCATCCAATCTTACACCCATCTCAACAGATGTTACTAGTTTTGTCTCCCCTCATCATCAGCATAAAGTTCACTGTAATTGCAAAGAAGGATATTCAGGTAAATATGATTTCATATTTTCAGTACAAGACTACACTTTAAATTTTGTTTTCATTTCCAGTATACCGATGTTTCATTTACTATTCAGGTTCTGAGAGAATTATAAAAAAGCAGTTATTCTGTTAATTTTATATTTAAATTATTTATGCTTAACTAAATGTTAACATAATTAACAAATAATTAACAAAAGGATAATGTTGCAAGTATATTTCACTCATAAATATGAAACACTGTCTACAAAATAAGCAGAACGGAAGCAGTTTCACTGTACAAATGGCATTGATGTCCCATATAGCCAGTCGGTAGTGTTACTTTTGAATGTATCACAAGTTCATTAATTTGATATTTAGAGTAACATCAAATGTGTTACAGACAAGCAAGTGTTAATTTCTTTAAAATAATATTACAGTCTCCAAAACTGAAATTTCTAATTGCTGTAACAGAAAAACACAAAATCAATCAGTGGATTGCATTTTGTACAAAGCTTTTTGTAGATGTTCAAGAAGGGATGATTTGATTCATAACTCTGTACTGATAGACATAAAAAGTAATTTAGGTAAACAAATAAATTGACTACAGAATTACTTAAAAGAATGTTCGTGCTGTGGTGATGCTCTCACATTATTCCCACTCACAAATTTTGAGCTAGAGACATGATTAAATAGGTATTTGTAAAAAGCATTTCTGGTATTTCTTTCACCATTTTAATTAAATCTTGCATTCTAAATGTAATCATTATTTTGCACTTTGATCTTCACATTTAATTGATAATAATCTGTTGTAAAATTTAGGGTAAAATACAAAGTATGGAAAGAGAACTAATCAGAAATCAATGTTGATGAGGTTGTATTGGTTTCTGGAACAGGGACGTAGGACCTAGGTCAAAGGGTTTAGTACATCATCTGCCAGAGTGATACCAAATTAGGAAATTTGCACCAGGCTATGAACTCCAGGGCATTTTTTTTTATTTTTTTTTTTTATGTGTACCAGAAGAAAATGTGAGATCATGGATGTGTGTTGTAGGGGCATATCCTATCTTCTCAGAAGGAGTTATATAAATGGGAGAGGGATCCAGTTGGCATGGGTTATGAAGCAGCCATTGAAGTCATCATTAGCAACATATTCTACCATTGGATTACTGTATAGAAGACAGATTCTAGCATGGAAGTGTTGAGAGCTACCAAATTGTAGTTACTGTTGGTTAATTATTGGTTTAAAATGACTCCCAGTTTATATAGATCCCTCAGACAGATGGGAACCAACATACTGGGGTGAAAACGACTAGTGTAATGGATAAGAGAGATAGTGTTGAGACTGTGGAGGACTGTATCTTGGTCCTTGATCCACATTGTGAAGATACCTTCAATAAATCTGAATCAGATGACTATTTTAAAATGTTATGTTCTTATGCAGGATTCATTCAAGTGTCGTATCCTCATGAGCATGCCGTGTATGTGGCCATGGGAAGTGCTGTGGATCAGTGTGTGTGTTTTCCCTCCAAACACAGTTGTGGGTGAGGATATAATTTTTCACACAAGTAAGAAAAGAAATGCTGGGGTTAGTGTGGCAGGACATTGGGATAGGTAGTGTTTGATAGCAGCAAGGTGCTCGACTCAGGGATGTTGGTGGATGATGAGGTGTTGTCAGCAGGCATAGGCAGAAAACCTGGTGTTAAAGAGGTTGTAACTATAGAGAGGAGATGGAAGAAGTTGTTGTCATCTTTAATGTTGAAAGATAGCCTGTTAGAAGCGGGTTGGTATCATTGTTTGATGGATATAGACTTCCTTTCAGAGACAGAATAATAACTTGCTACAGTGACATATCTAGGATGGTTAGATGTGTGAATTTTGGGAAGCATGAGGAGTTGGGTACACAGGCAGTGAGGAAAAAGTGGATTCCAATTATAGGTTCTGGGATTGTTAGACCCATTGCAGAGCATCAGAAAGATGCTGAAAAACCTGACCTGGCACTCATGAAGATTGATGCTAATATCACACAAAAGCCTACTTGCAAAATTTCAGGAACCAATATTACATGAGGAATCTAGGGATTTGTGTAGTCCCCCAAGTATCGCTCCCATAGTGACCATGAAGACAAAATTAGATAATTAGATTAATTACAATGTGTGCATTGGCATTTACCCAATTATGCGCTCCATACGTGATTGAAACACGAAGAAGTTCTAACACATGTTACTCTGCCATGCACATCACAGTGGTTTGCAGAGTATAAATGTATATGTAGAGTTAGATAATTATTTGTATGTATGCAGGCAGTGCGTGAAGCCTTCAATGACTACCGTAGTAGAATGTTGTCAAATGACACAGTGAAGTGATGCCGTTTAACGCTGAGTGTTGGATGCAGTGTGAAACAAAGAGAAAGAGGTCTCAGAATACTCCACCAGAATATTAACATAAGTTGTTTTTCATTATCTCAATGAGTGTTTTACGCGACTGAAGTCTTAGAGTACTTCAAAAAGAGCAAAATTTCAATGATAAAATCAATTTTTAAAGTTATGTGAGTACTTATGCATTATTTTTCAGAATGGCATCATCGAAACCATTAACAGATGATGAGTTGGAAAGAATAGTGAATGATCCTGTATTTTTGCAATCTGATGAGGAAAATAAAAATGAGTGTTTGGACTGAAAGTTTTGCATCCAGGTAGTCTGGTAGATGCAGTATTTCTTGATTTTGGAAAAGCATTTGACTTGGTACCACACCAATGCTAATTGCCAAAAGTTTGATCAGTGGGGTATCAAGCAAAATTTGTAACTGGACTGAGAACTTTTTGGTTTGGATGATGCAGCGTGTTATCCTAGGTGGAGAGTCATCATCAGATGTAGAAGTAACTTCGTGTTCGTGCATCATTGGCCAGGAGGCCCCTTGCAGGGCAGGTCTGGCTGCCTTGGTGCAGGTCTTATTACATTCGATGCCACATTGGGCGACCTGTGTGCCAGAGAAAGCACACAGGGAACTGTGTTGGAACCCTTGCTATTATTTATTCCTAAAGTCACCCAGCCGGGAATCAAACCTGGGCCCGTCGGATGGCAATCCGTCATGCTGACCACTCAGCTATCAGGGCGGACAATCTGATGAGGAGAGCATAGCAGATGAGGATGAAATTATACTAAGTAATCATGATTCCACCTCTGAAGTTACATCAGAAAGTAGTTGTGAAGAATCAGATGAAATGGCGTGTATAAGGCCCGCTGACAAATATTTTTTTGGAAAAAAGCAGTCACCATTTAAAGCTGGTTCTTGAAATGTTGTTAGTAGATTTTCTCAGGATAATTTATGTCTATCTCCAACAGCCATCCAATTCAGTTCCTTCACTATCTCTGTGACAGTCTCCCATGGATCAAACAAGCCTGTGACCATTCATGCTGTCATCCTCTGTATACTTTCAATATCCTTGTTAGTCCTATTTGGTACGAGTCCCACAGACTTGAGCAGTTTTCTAGAACCTGATGCGCGAGTGATTTATGAGCAATCTCCTTTGTAGACTGATTGATCTTCCCCATTATTCTACCATAAACCAAAGTCTAGCTCGGCTTTACCCATGACTGAGCCTATGCGACCACTCCATTTCATATCATTACAAAGTCTTACTCAGGTATTTGTATGAGTTGGCCAATTCCAACTGTATTGCTCACATAAGGATCCTGAAGAGAAGATTAGAATAATTACAGCATGCACAGAGGTGTTCAAACAATCATTCTTCCTGCACTCCAAATGTGAATGCAACAGGAAGAAACCCTAGTAACTGGTAAAATGGGACATATCCTCTACCATGCACTTCCGCATCGGTTTGCAGAGTACAGCTGTAGATACAGATGTAGGTATAGGCATTGGAGATTAATCTTTAAATACTCTAGTGAAATGCTCATATGCTAATACTCTAGTGGTGTCTCAGAGTACCACAGTAAGTCAAACAAAACTGTAATTTAAAGAAATTGTATTCTGAATTCCACTTTTATCACTGAATATTATAAACATTTTTACACATTTGAGATATGATTACAAACAATTTTGGCACACTGAAAATCTGTGATCAAGACAGACAAATTTTGAACATTTTTCACACACTATTTTGGTTTTCTTGTCCGCATTTCTTGCAAACATGTAGCATCTTGCTTTCATCGTGGGTTCTGGCTTTGAAGATGTTTGAGGCAAGAGGAGTACCACCAAGTTTAACAACAATGCCTCTCAGTTCACAAAAAAGGGGTAGGACATCTCGACGTTGTGTATGGAGTTTTACTAAATCCATTCCAAGCCTCTGTAGTAATTCTCTTCTTTTTAAATTATCAGTTTGATCAAGTTGTTTGGTGCACTGAAGTAAAACAGCTGCATTGACTCCTACTATGTTTAAAATGACATAGAATACAGACATTGGCTATCTGCGTGTTCGCTGTGATACTGAATAGTTGGCACACATTTGGTCCAGTGTGTCGACTCCTCTTTTTGTGGCATTGTAATCAATAATCATTTCAGGTTTTCTCTTTTGAGTACTAATTTTCTGATCATGGAGCATAGATGAAAGCAACACAATAACTCGACCTTTCCAAGGAACATAAGAAGGAATTGTCTTTCCTTCATTATGCCCAAATAATGCAGATTCTACTGAGCACTTTCTGTTTGGTTTAAATTCTTCTGGGATCTCCGGTTTATTTAGCTTTAGTGTGCCTAAGACAGTCAACTTTTTGATTTCCAGTTGATCACAGAGTTCAAGTGACATGAACCAACTGTCTGCTGTCACATTTCCATTGCTTCTCTCAATTGGTGTTATTAATTTCAAAACATCCTGTGTTGGAATTGATAATTGCATAAATTAGAATGTTTGTGAATCATAAAGGCACATAACTTTGAGGCCATATTTAGCTGGCTTCTTAGGCATATACATGTGAAATTTGCACCTCCCATGAAAGGGTACTAACATTTCATCGATTGTCACATTCACTCCTGGAGTATAATACTTTCAACATTTGTCTATAAAGAGTTCCCAGATATCTCTAATAGCTGTAAGTCTGTCATCAGCCTTCCTAGCATCTCTTGTAGTAGCACAATCTAAATGCAAACAAGACAAAATGAATAAAAATCTATGAACGTTCATAGTGGCTCGAAACACTTCACGACCAGTTCATTAGCAAAATGTCCACCAACATTTTCGTGATTAGATTTCATTACTCCAGATAAATAAAGCAGTTCTATTGTATCTAGCAGCTTTATGAATGCTGGTTGAGGAGCTCTGTATTTGTTTGACATGTCATATATCTTGATGTTTGTATTGGTGAGTATTAGTTGTAATAAATCTTCAGTAATGAACAATTTCCAAGCAGATAATATGTCAGTTGAATCAAGTGTTTTTGCTTCATGTCTAGCACCTGGAAGCGACTGGCTATATTGTGAGCACAGATACGAGTTGTAGGAGGAGCTTCTTTTGACCACTTGTACACTGCTTTTTTTCCAAAAAAATATTTGTCAGCGGGCCTAATACACGCCATTTCATCTGATTCTTCACAACTACTTTCTGATGTAACTTCAGAGGTGGAATCATGATTACTTAGTATAAATTCATCCTCATCTGCTATGCTCTCCTCATCAGACTGTCCACCCTGACAGCTGAGTGGTCAGCGTGACGGATTGCCATCCGACGGGCCCAGGTTTGATTCCCGGCTGGGTCGGGGATTTTCTCCGCTCAGGGACTGGGTGTTGTGCTTTCTTCATCATCATTTCATGCCCATCTGGCACACAGGTTGCCCAATGTGGCATCGAATGTAATAAGACCCGCACCAAGGCAGCCAGACCTGTCCTGCAAGGGGCCTGCTGGCCAATGATGCCAAACGCTCATTTTTATTTTCCTCATCAGATTTCAAAAATACAGGATCATTCACTATTCTTTCCAACTCATCATCTGTTAATGGTTTCGATGATGCCATTCTGAAAAATAAAGCATACGTACTCACATAACCTTAAAAATTGATTTTATCATTGAAATTTTGCTCTTTTTGAAGTACTCTAAGACTTCAGTCATGTAAAACACACATTGAGATAATGAAAAACAACTTATGTTAATACTCGGGTGGAGTATTCTGAGACCTCTTTCTTTTTGTTTCACACTGCATCCAACACTCAGCGTTAAACGGCATCACTTCACTGTGGACTACCAAGAACACAGGCACTATCCGTTGATCTGTTTGCATACTATGTATACCCCACAATAGCAGTTAAGGGTTAAAGAAGACTTCCGGAATGGCATTTTTGCACAAAGGCATAATGTTGAGCTCTTCTGTGAGGTTTCTAATGTGGTTCATCAAGAAAAAGGGGTTGCCTTATGCTGCAGATAAGGTTTAATGCCATTATTTACTTGTGAGACTGTCAGTGGCCATCATTAGCTATCAATAGGGACAGGAAAAAATCATTTTGTTTCATGACCAAAGTTGGTGTTATTTTTTGTCGAATTTAGTGTTACTTTTTTGCCAATTTCAGTGCTATTTTTTGCCAAATTTGTTAAGTTTTGGCAAATTTAATGTTATTTTTCTATAAAATTTGGTGTTTCTTGTGCCAAATTCTGTAAGTCCGTATTTCTTGCCAAATACCTTGTTGTTTTTATCAGGTTCAGTGTAGTGCCAAATTCTATGGGGTTTTTCTGCCAAATTTGGTATTTTTCTTTCCAAACGTGTTCATTTTACAAAATTTGGTGTTGTTTTTGCCAAATTCATTTTCCCCCCAAATTCAGTTTTTGACAAATTTGATATGTTTTTTAACAAATTTGGTGTTGTTTTTTTACCAAATTTGAAGTTTTTTTTGCTATATTCAATGGTGCTTTTTTGCCAATTTTGGTTATATTTTAAACTGAATTTTGTGGTGCTTTTTGCCAAATCTGATGGTGTTTTTGCTTGTTTCAGTGCTAAGGTTTGTTATGCAGGAAATGAACTGTTATTTTAAGATCATACACAAACCCCCAGCCTTGAGGAGATTAAAAGCCAAAATGCAGTTTGGACATTCAGAAATTAGTAGTTACAAATTAGTAAATTGCCATCCTTATTTTTGTAACATTTTATACATTACAAAATTACAAATTTTGCAATATGTCATAAAGTCACTGATTTCACATTATTTCATTAACAACCAATAATTTTGTATTATTTTTCACTTTAACATTTTCTCAAAATTTTCCTGTCCCTAGCTATCAACCATCAAGCCAGAGAAGACAGGTGAGGTAAATTTGAAAGTGTGGAATTTTTAAAGATTACATGAGGTGATTATTTGGGACAGCAATGGACCACTTGAATGCCAGGAAATGGAATCATGGTATGGAGCAGTGGATATGAGTTACAGCTTTACTGTAATTCAGGGATTTTTTGAAAGCCTTTACCAAATTTCATTAAAAACTGTACTTACAGTCATTGAGAAACAAGGCACTGATTCAACCTAAGTTAGTGTAATTAGTAATGTGTATGTCAATTCCGCAGCTTCTGTTATACTTCATCAGATAGTGGTAAATTGTTAAATGAAAGGAGACATCAGGAAAGAAATTTCTGTATCACAAAAATAATTACTAGCAGCTCTAGAAAAAGTTTCCAAACCACTAAACTGGAAAAATAGAGGACTGTGGGCTAATGGAGCATCTCTGATTCACCTTCATTTTGCTGATGAGATTGTATTATTGGCCTCTGGTGCCAACTTCAATGACTAAACAAGTTTAAAAATAGGTAATTATTGGTTAGTAATGTGATGTTTGGTGTGCAGGGGGTAGATTTTTTTTTAGCCTGTTGTGGTTGAATTTGTGTGAGACACTGGTGATTAGTATAGGTGTGAAAGTCTGCAGGTTAAGTATTTTAGAGAATTAATTAACACTGGTGATACAAAAGGAGTTTCATGGTGTGTGTCAGGTGAAATACATTAGAAAGATGGGTCTAGAGTATTTGAGGGGTTCATGTGACAGCTTTTAGGAGAATGCTGCTCCATTTTTTTGAAAGCGTTGGTTTCACTGTGGGAAATTGGGTATAGGAATTTCAGATACTTTAACAGGACTAACTCTCAGAGGGAGCAGAGGTGATTCAGGTCTGCTCACACCATGCTAATCTGTTTGTGCTGGGCTAGATTGGTGAGGGGCAGGTATTGATGAAATATGAGAGCTAGGAGGTCCTTATGGAAGAAGGTACAACAATGGGGTATGGCAATTTGGGTGAGGGGAGGCAGCATTTCAAGAACAGGAAATGCGTTGTGCTTCAGACTAGTTAAATATTGCTTTCTGAATAGACATAGGTAAAAGGAAAATGAATCTATTATTAGATCTGAAATATAATGTAGTGTCAACAGTTACAGAAGATAAGAATTTGAACACTGGGGAACAGACTCTAGAGATGAACACTGAAAACATATATTTAGGAAATAAACACAGATAAAAGATCTTTAAGTTCATAAGCTAAGCCACAAAACTTCTAGTACTTGTTTATATGCTTCCTCACTATTCAGTGCCTCCAGTATGTATCATTGTTTAACTTGATGTAGAATTGCAATCTCTCTCTCTCTCTCTCTCTCTCTCTCTCTCTCTCTCTCTCTCTCTCTTTTTTTTTAAAAAAAATTCAAGAGACCCCCTCCCCCAGTTAATTCTTTTCAACACATTATCTTAACATTTTGTAAGTGGAATACACTTGAGATATTTGTTACTGTAATGGTGACTGAAGACCCCACAACACTTTTTTTACATAACACAGACCATGTGATGCATATTTGCAGTTTTTTAAAGAAACTAAATGCTTTACTAAAATTTTGAAAATGGAAAATATTTTATTTATATTTATAGGTAGAACAAAGTAAAGTAAAATTATTGGATACAACTAAACTAATTTTGCTTATGTGTTTTGTCATTTACAGGAGACCGTTGTGAAACTATGATAAATGAATGTGCCAGAGATCCATGCCCAATGTTTAAAGTTTGTATTCCTGATGCTTCACTTCAAGGTTATTCATGTCAGTGTCCAGAAGGTTTTGCTGGAACAACTTGTGAGATTGATATATCTAAATGTCATGATGAATCTTGCTACATTCCTCGGAATCCTGTGTCCTTTGGAGGCAAGAGCTATGCACAGTACAAAATTGGAAAAAATCTGATAAAGAAAACCTTAGAAGATCAACTAAGCCTCTCTTTAAGAATTAGAACAGTTCAACCAACTGGAAATCTTATGTATGCAGCAGGAAAAATAGACTATAATATACTGGAGGTAAGCATATTCTCTTAACATAAAAATCAAAAGTAAATTAACTGTGCTGTCATTTACTACAAAGCAAATTTGAAAAATTGAAAACAATTTGAGATCAGGGAAAGAACTGCTATTTTGCAGCATATCACCTATAAAATATTCAAGAAGTCTAAACATTGGCAATATAAAGGAATACTGCACGAGCTTCAGATTGATGTCATTATTTACAACTTTTTTGTTCTAAATTGTGAGAATAAAGGTAATAAACAAAAGTAAAACAATAATATTAACACCACATTTGATGGAAGTAGCATATTATAACTTATTAGAAATATATGGAAAACAGATAGATCAAGAAACATATGAGGAATATCTAGCATTCAAAAAGTCCAAAAAGTTTATCAGTGGAAAAAAGTAGGAAAAAACCAGTATCTGAACAATGACAGGAAAAAATCACAACACCGAAAACTAATTAATGTAGAGTAATGAAATTTCAGGTGTACATTTGTCTATGTAATATATTTAAGTGATCAACATTGCAAGACCATAGGTTAATGGAAGTGAAAGATAAGCTTTGCCAATGTGAAATTCTGGCACATTAATAACCTATAACCACTAGAATACTGAATGCAAATGTGCATGTATGGGAACAGTATACAAATAGCGGTATACAGAATAAACTGTCCCCACTAATATCTGCACATACATATATTTTGACAATTATCATACACGTGCACACAGTACAAGGTATAAGAACAGACTGAATTACGTGGCGGCTCGGATGAGTGATCCGAGTCCCAAAGATTAATGTTGTCTATGGTCGATATGGCCTATAGACACTGCACAGCCCCCCCCCCCTTCTTCCTCCCCCGTAGCATGGAGTACCGCATGTGAGGCTTGAGGGAAGACCATGTGGGCATCGACGCTGTTGGTGGTTGTACGAGCTGGTAGACGCATGACCGGGATCTCCACCCTGACCAGGGCAGGGTGCAGAGGCGGAGCGACAGGAGACAAGCCTACCTCGAAGTCATTGAGCCAGCGAGGACGGACGTTGCGGCAGCCAGCCTGAGAGCAGACGGGTTGAACAGCGGATGGTGGGGCATAGGTGTGGCAAGCCTGGATGCTAATCGAGCTGTCCCGTGTCGGGTTGCACTCACGAGGGAGGGTGAGGCTTTGCACAACACTGACATTTAACTGGTCATTGGGTGACGAGGCCGCTGTGTCTGTGAGTAGAATGAGAACTCAGTCGTCGAGAGTGACGATTGAAATGTCGTTCACGCGGTATGGGTTTATGTTGCAGAGCAGGATGACTATGAGAGAGGGAGTCTCCATAGTCGATGAGGTAGCAGCGAAACCCACACACGAGATGGAGGGTGACATGTCTGAGAAACCCACGAAAGATGATGGGGAGGCATCAGGTGAACAAAACAGCAAGGTGGCCCAAGGAAAAACATTGTCTGACTCCAAGGCGGGAGGGAGACTGACGGGAGAGTCATTAGGAGAATCATACTGAGCCAGCAGAGGGACATCGGGCTCCACGAATGCTGGTTTGAGTCATTGTAACAAAATAGTTTGCGGACTGTCTTTTACGATGATTTCAAAAGTTTTTCGCCCCGCTGGAGGACTTTAAAGTGGCCGAGATAAGGTGGTTGCAGAGGTTGTCAGACCAAATCGTCTCTCAGCATTACATGGGAGCAGGTGTTGAGAACGGTTGGCACGTAAGTGTCCGGCGGGGAGTGGCTGATAGGTGGGTGCAGGCGTGCATGTTTGAAGTGGGTGTGCATGTCACTTATGAAATCCGGAGGGGGGGGCGAGTCTTCAGGTACTTGAGGCTGAATGAGTTCCTCTGGTAGGATGAGGATTCTCGCAAAAGACGAATTTTGAGATCGTTCCCTGTAAGTTGTACTTGGAAGTTGAATGGAGGCCAAGCAGCACTCATGGAAATGCTTTGGAACAGAGGCAGTTGTGGCACCTGAGCGCCGTTTTTAGAGTGCGGTGCCACTGTTCCACTAACCCGTTGCGTTGTGGGTGGTAGCCTGAGGTGTGAATTTTCTTTCTGCCACAGACGTTACATAAAATGGTGGACAGGGAAGACTCAAACTGCCGACCCAGGTCGGTGATGATGATGGTTGGACAACCAAACCTAGCAATCCATGAGGAGATAAAACCCTTGGCCCACGGTCCCAGCAGTGATGTTAGGTAAGGGGACTGCCTCTACCCAGCAGGACATTAATTGTGGATAGAAAGTATCTGTGGCCCTCCAACGGTGGAAGAGGACCGATAAGATTGATATGTCCATAACGAAATCGTCCTGGAGGGATGTCAAACTTGCCCAGTGGTGGGGTGGGGTGGCAGCCAATTATGTTGCACTGGCAGGGGACGCAGCAGTGTGCCCAGGTCTGACAGTCCCGTTTTATATATTTCCAAATGAAACGCTCGGAGACGAGTCGTGTAATGGCATGGATGCCAGGATGAGCGAGGTTATGCAGTACATCGAAGGCCTGCCAGTGCAGGAGGGGCGGCTGCAATGGGCGTAAGATTCAATGCCGGTGAATTTAGCTTTGGTAAACACAAGGGATGTTTGAGGGTCCGTGAGGAGAGCTTGAGATTCCTCGTCAGAGGCTTGTAGGATGGCCAGGTTGGATAAGTCAATGATGCATGAAATAGTACTGATGCACGAAAAAAATCTGCAGTGATGTTGACCATGCCTTTGATGTAGCGAACATTGGTTGTGAATTGGCAGACTACATCAAAGTGATGGAAATGTGGTGGGGGTGGGTCCTTGGGGGGTTGCAGAAAGCGTCTGCGAGTGGTTTGTGATCCGTGAGGATGATGAACGAGTGACCCTCCATGTCGGGGCGGAAGTGTTTGATGGCCTCATAGACCACAAGGAGTTCTCTATTGAACGTGAAGTATTTCCTCTGAGCTGTTAATAGTTTTTTAGAGAAGGAATTAAGAGGGGAAACCGTGTCTGCCTTGCGTTGATGTAGTAACGCTCCCACTGTGATGTCACTGGCATCCGTAGTGATGAACAACTCGGCCGAGGGGTCAGGGTGGGCGAGTGTCATGGCGTGAACTAAAGAAGTCTTTAATGCATTGAAAGCCTCCAGCACAGGTGCAGTCCAGCAAACAGGTATGAGTCCTGAACTCTGTTTATCCGACAGTGAGTCTGTCAGCGGGGCCTGCACAGCGGCGGAAAAAGACAGGTGACAATGATAGTAATTTATTGTGCCCAGGAAATGTCGGAGTTCTTTGTAAGTAGCCAGGGGTGGCAGTGAAGTGATGGCATGCACGCGAGATTTGGGAGGCTTTATACCGTCGGTGGAGACAGTATAACCCAACAAAGTGACGGAAGGCTGACGCAACTGGAATTTTTCTTTGTTGACCTTGATGCCATTGGAGTTAAAGGTTTTGAGGACCATGGATAAATGATTTTCATGTTCCTCAGCTGACTTGCTGAAAATGAGTATTTTGTCCAGATATGCGAAGCAAAACATGAACTGTCATACGATGGAGTCAATGATATGCTGCCACGTTTGCACCGTGTTTTTTTAGACCAAATGGCGTGAAGTTGTATTGGAACAAACCAAGCGGCATGATAATATCTGTTTTAGGGATGTCATCTGGTGCTACAGGAATCTGGTAGTAGGCACGTTTACAGTCAATAACACTGAAGATTGTAGCCCCCGATAATATATGAGTAAAATCATTTATGTTAGGCACGGGGTAATTGTCCATGACAGTACGAGCGTTTAAATGTCTGTAGCCGCCACACATTTGGAAGAAACCATCATGTTTGAGGACAAGGTGGATCGGTGAAGACCAGTTACTGGATACTTGCCTCTAAAAGTTCATTAATTTGCTGCCGGGCTGCGCGCAACTTAATAGGGTTGAGACATCTGACCTTGTGCCTAATAGGAGGGCTGGCAGTGGTAACTATCTTCTCTATTGTTCTGTCAGTGATGGAAGAAACTGAGAACTGCACAAGAGACTGATCAATGTCCTGAAATGAAGTTTTTGGACAGGGCGCAACGAGGCGTAGCCATTAGTATGAGTGGGAAAAGGCAGCACAAAAGTCACATCTCTAGTACGTGAGTGCAGCATGCGCTTGTTTGGAGAGGGTGGCTGCATGTGCAGTGTGGAGCAGGTTGAAATGTGCGGCGAGTGTCTGCTGTCAACCTTGCATTTGGTACCCAGCGCGGGTGAGAGTGGCATTGGCGCCGCGCGTGGAACGGCGATGGCTGCCGAGTCACGTGGCTGGCACCCGACAGAGGGGGAATGTTTATCAACACGCGGGGCGGCTGCCCACATGGTGGGCATGGCCATATCATGCGCGCAACTGTTATTAGAAGCACTGTCTGACACAGATGGCAGTGAACGTGGGGAGCGTGTCGGGAATGCGGAGTCTGCCAGACACGAATCATCAAACACAATTAATGTTTTTGGACTAACCCGAAGAGTGTCCAAGCTGCTGTCTGCGGGAGAAACACAGTTAAGTAGTGGGACTGTGGACTGCAGTTTCAACAGCGAGGTACGACCCACGACAAGCTCATTGTAAGTGTGTTCTATTCATTGATTCAGCTTGTCAGTTTCCTGTTGGAGTTGTGCCGCCGAGTCATATTCTGACAGTAGGTTAGTGACGCAGGTCACAATGTCACCCGCGAGGGCGGAGCGCTCGCGTGCCGTCTCACATGTCGCAAGAGAAACAGAACGTGAAACATAAGTGCAGGAGCACACTATCTGAGTGTTAGTGGGATGGTGTAGCACTGAGCCCTGATCTACATTCGGAGAGAGTTTGTAATGGGACAAAAAATTCATACTGAGAACTGGTTCATCGATGTCAGCAATGTAGAAAGTCCAAGGAAAACGCAGAGAAGGAGATAGGTGCACTGTAACTTTGACAGAGTCTGAGGTTTGTAATGTTGATGCATTGACAGCTCGTAGAAGTGACTTTGTTGGTGAAAAGATGGGGGGAGCCATCGATGTAGGTATGATAGACATGTCAGCACCAGTGTCGACTAGGAAAATGAGCCATGATGAAACATCATTCACGTACAAACGACCACTCAGCCGGGCATACTAGTGGACAGAGTGCAGTGTATGAGTACGCCTATGAGGTTCCCCGCAGGGCTCGGAGTGTTTTAGGTCCTGTGGTCGGCGTTTGGGTGTTGGCAAGGTAATCAGCACTTCTTGGCAATATCGCCAAAAATCTTGTGGTACCAGCAGTACGGATGAGCCGGATGCGGTGGTGGTGGTGACTGCGGCAGCGTAGGAGGCTTGTCCTTGATTTGTTCTGACATTTATACTGGCACGTATGGTGCATGGGCGACCCTGGAGTGCTCGGACGGTGGAGAGAGTGAGCGGATACTGCCAGGCGATGTAGAAGGAACTGAGGCGGAGCGAGCCCTACTCTGCCAGCACACGGCCAGCAAGCATGAGCAGGTGTGCCAATTGGCGGTGAGTGGTGAACTGGTTGGTGTTGTTGAAGAGAAGAGTAATGCAAAAGAAGACAATAATGAACCTGACAAAGAAATGGATGTAATTATTTTAATAATCTGAAAATATATGCAGAGAGTGAGGATTAAGATGAAAGGTTTGGCAAATAAAATTCAGAGACCTCATTTACATACTTTCAAGAAAGCCCAATGGAAAAAATGAAAAGCAGCCTTGCTTGTGGCACTATTGCATGATCTTACCATGATGACCACAGATGTTAAGTCCCATAGTGCTCAGAGCCATTTGAACCATGATCTTACCAGAGAAAAAGTGCAGAAATTGATCAATAATTTCAGCAAAAAAGCTTTTGATCAGTAAAGTTCACTTTGAACATAAAATTTAAAACAAAAACAAAGAATACAAACAGCAGTGTCCTAATAGAAAAAGGTCAAGTAAAAGGTTGTAGATAAAGATACTTGAAGCAGAAACGAGTTGATGATCGTAAAGTGACAGAAACCTTTGTTTTGCTGGCATCAAAGATCTGAAGGAAGAGTAGGGTACTACAGCTTTTCAATCTGACCGTCTGTTTGACTTTCTCCAGTTTCTCTCTTACAGTCTGCTTCCTATTACCTGTTGTGTGACCCATCAATTATGAAAGAGTCCTGTTCCTATTGTTATCAGATTATATCACTTACGTTAATACAATATATTGTGCTTAACACCATGGCAGCATTGAACTAAACAATTGCAAGGGGCTATCATCTTTCTTAATGTACACATCAGTCATCTTATTTTACAATACAAGCAATGTTATTCATCCCATTACCATTATCTTATGGTACCCGAAGTACGAAGCTCATATTACAATTATTATTATTATTATTATGCTTTCTATGGTATTACCAGTTCTATAAATTTATCAGAAATTTAGCTCTCTGTAAATGACATGCAGCCATGTTTCTGTGAGAAATAATTCATAAAAATTCCTTCTTTTTTTTTTTTTTTTTTTTTTTTTTTGCAGGTTGTGAATGGAGTTGTACAGTACCGATTTGATCTTGGTAGTGGAGAAGGGCTAGTGAGAGTCAGCAGTGTGTATGTGAGTGATGGTTTATGGCACGAAGTGAAATTAGAACGGGAAAAGAATAGCGCACAGGTCATTGTGGACGGAAAGCATATAGCTCATGGCTCAGCACCTGGCGCGAATGATATTCTCAACTTGCAATCAGATGACCTGTATCTTGGTGCAGAAGTTCGCCATCATCCTACAATACTTGGTTATGACGATGTCCAGAGAGGATTCATTGGATGCATGGATGATGTTCGCATTTCCCATGTATCAGTACCTTTACATATGAGTGGCGCAAGCAGTGTGGCTATCCTTAAAAGATTTGCTAATGTGGACTTCAGTTGTGATGCTCTGAAAGTGCTTACACCTCCTGGTGTATGTGGCTCACAACCTTGTATGAATGGAGGTACGTGCAAGGATCTCGGTGGTGATAACTATGAGTGCCTTTGTTACGAAAAGAGATTTGCAGGTCATTCGTGTGAAATTGACACAGATCCATGTGCCTCTTCACCATGTTTGTACGGTGGTAGATGTCGTGCAGCACCAGCAGGCAATGATTACCTGTGCGAGTGTCCTCCAAGACTTAGTGGTAAACGCTGTGAATATGGGCATTATTGCAGCCCTAACCCCTGTCTCAATGGTGGTGTTTGTGAAGAAGGAAACTCTGGACCCATATGCAAGTGCCTTGGTTTTACTGGCGACTTTTGCAAACTAGACATAGATGAATGTGAAACAGCCATGCGTGGACCTTGTCTTAATGGTGGTACATGTTATAATGAACCTGGCACCTACAGGTGTGTGTGTCCTCCAAATGTCACTGGTGTACACTGTGCCAATCCAGTGTATGGTTCATCCATATCATCCAGTATCTATAACATTACGGGTGAAGAACTTGTTGGAATCATAGTAGCCGTTGCAATCCTCATTCTTCTAGTAATCTGCTTCATTATGTACAGGAGATTTCGTGTAAAACGATCTCGAGAAAGAGCAAATAATATAAATAATGAGACAAGAAAAGACATTGTGTTAAATTCTGCCCGACCTAATGATAATGACTTCAAAAGAGGATCAAAACTCAGCAACCTCGAAGTCAGTCAGGTAATAATTTAATTTTTCACATTTCCTAAAATAAAATGCATGACTGTGAAAGCATTTTTAGGAACAGTATTGCATATATAAGAAACTGCTGCTGCAGATTGGCATGTAAAGTGACATACAATTTTCAATAGACACTCTTCTCTTTAAACTTTAATTTTAATATTTTTAATGTTAAATTCTCTTTGCATGCTGCAGTTTTGTGTTGTAATCAGCAAATTGCATGATAAAGATTAAACAGCATGCAGCACAAGATCTCTTATTTTTTGTTGTCTGAGTGGTACGGTATGTTTTGTTTGCAGGTCCCCCCTCAGTGCCCTCCTAGGCCTGCTTCCTACACTCCAAGCTCCAACAATGATCCTACATCTTACAACCACACTGCTGTTCTGAATAACCTTGACACATTGCGTAGTTATGGGTCAGCTGGGGACGAATTGGAAAATGTGCCTCCTGACTACTTACGCAACTTAAATAGGAGTACTCCCGTCCCTTCCATCCCCAACCACACTGTCACCACGCTCGACGCAGAGAGCCTCCATAAACCCTCTTGGGCTGAGATGACAGACCAGATGAGTTCTTATACTGACTCCAATAAAATTAAGAATGGTAAGTTGTGTTCCTTATTCCTGTGGTATCATTTAATCCATGGCTTGTTAGTAATTATTTCTTTGTGTATGTTATTTTTTTTGTTTAGTAGAGTTATGCCTAAGTTCAATAACGAAAAGCATCCTAGCATTATGTTTGTACTTTTGTTACAGTTTTGAATACGGCATTTGTTGCTTAACATTATTTATTAATTTAACTATTAGTAAACAGAAGGTGAATTAAGTAGTGTTCACCCTGATTTCCAAGACAGAATCTTAGTAGTATTCAGCAACATCAGTTAATTGCTACCACATAATTGTGCATGTTAGTCTATTTGTTGATGAATGCTGTGACTGTTTACATGTGCTCAGATCAGATGTCTACATTATTTTCCCCCCTCTCTCTTTTTTCTGCTGCAGACCTGAAACGTTCACTGGGTACAGATTATCCACGAGGTCTTATGCCCACCGGGAGGCCAGGTAGGGGGTCACAGACCGGAGCTTCATCCATAAGTTCCATAGATGAGGACCCCCGCATCATGGGAGGTTTGTAGTCAATATTAAAGTTTTCTTCTGAAATCTGTTTTCTCCTTGTATTTTCCTTTGGATAGTCTCTTTAAAAACATTACCACCTTTTGCAGCCAGAATGTGTCATTCAGACAAATTTGTGGAACTAGTGAAGTCTAATATTAGTGGAAAAAAATGGTCAAGCTGACTATATTCTCTGTGTTTCGCCACTTTTTCCTGTACAAAAGCACAATCTGATAGAACAAAATAAATTTGCTCTTGGGCATTTATCAATTTCTCTCAGACTCTTTGCTACTGGAGGTTTTGGTCACTTCCCTTCTAATGCTCTAATAGTCTCAGATCATCACTTTGTTGGATGAAGTAATAGTTGGCTCTAAAAGTTAATATTTTTCTCACTAGTAAAAAGCAAATCTTGTAAGTCTTCATTTGCTTGTAATTAAATTTTGAAGCTGCTCTTTCTGCCTCTATAATTGGGATGACCTATCCTCCTTTCTGCTTTGTTAATGCTTGTGTATATACTTCAATATTCGTAACTGTAGTTCTTGTCCAGGTATTTGCCCATGGCAACACCAAAAAGGATACTTGTGACTAAAATAAGGTTTGTTGACAACATTGTAATTCCACCAGAGATGGTGAAGGACTTAGAAAAGCAATTGAAAATTAGGAAATGAGACACTAAAAGTAGTAGATGACATTTGCTATTTGGACAGCAAAATTACTAATAATGGCAGAAGTAGAAGAGGATATAAAATGCAGACTGGCTGTAAAAGGAAAACATACCTGAAAAAGGAGGACTCTGGTAACATCTGACACACATTTAAGTATTATAAGTCATTTCTGAAGGAATTTGTCTAAAGTGTAGCCATGTATGAAAATGAAACATGGGCAGTAGGCAGTTCAGACAGGACATGGCTAGTGGCTTTAGAAATGTGGTACTATAGAAGAATGCCAAAGAATAGGAGAGTGGTTTGAATAATTAACAAGTATATAACTGAATTGGGGAAAAAATAAATTTGTGGTACAGCTTGACTAAACCACAGATTCGTTGCAAAAAAAAAAAAAAAAAAAAAAATTGCTGCGACATGACTAGTGGCTTTAGGAATGTGGTACCAAAAAAAACATTGCTGCAACATCAAGGAATCATCACTTCGGTGATGGAGGGAAGTGTGGAGGGTAAAAATTGTAGATGGAAACCAGAGGATGAATACAGTAAGTATGATGAATGAAGGTAGGTGGAAACGTTTATGAGTTTGAAGAAGCTGACATAGGATATACTGGAGAGAGGGCTTTACTGATACTGAAGACCCCAACACCCACAGATATGGTACAACTGAATATGCAAATGATTAGCATTACTGAATGATAACTGGACTCTAAGAGTACAGTTACTGGGTTGCATTTTGAAATGTGATGCATTGAAGAATAATAGATAATTGGTGGAGAGCAATGCAATAACAAAAAAATATTTTCTTCCTAGATGACAATTTTTCTTAATCAATGGTTGCTGAGAATGGTAATTTTCACTATGTTACCTCTCACATGACAAATTATCAGTAACACTGATTTCTTAAATTCAGATTAGGTTGCAAATTTTATAGACTGAATTGAAACTGGCAGAATGAACTGACATAATCTGAATCATAAAGTGAGCATGTAGAAATGAATTGAAAAAAACAGTGTGACTTTCAATTGCTGATCATCAGTTATTCAAGTTTTACTTAAGCAAGTAAGGTCAGTGAGAGATGTGAAGTACCATAAACCATACTCTAAAGTGCAAATCCTGGTGAACAAAATAAAAATGTTGACCATGCATTAGTACAAATCAGACCACCACAGCTGGTGGTACTGCATCACTGGCAAGAACAGAATTGCTCAAACAGTAGTACACAGTCTTTTACAGGTGGTACCACTTTTTCCTTTCTTAGAACAATGAAAGCTATATGCTGGAAAACAATTATGGAATGGCATTTGCAATTAACAATTGCAGATGGCCAGGACAAGGAATGCAGTGTGTGATAGAATGGTATACCAACATAAAACTTTATTTCACAGGTGGTCTGTGGGACAGTTTTAGAGCTACTGTCCTTTGGTCAACATTGTCCCATTCATATTAAATTGGATTTAATTATGGAGTGAGCTGGAAGTGTCTTGATGGTACACTAGATAAATAGACAGTGAGAGTAACTCTCAAAGCTAAGCCATGACTCATACAGGAACAGGACACTATGTTCCTTGTTACACTCATGGTAGACATGGCATCACATTTGTTATTATGTGAGGCAGTACACCTGGTGGGTCACTAAGAATAAGCACCATCCTCTGAAGCTGATGATGCACCATGTGATGAGAGGTAATTGGTCCAGAAACTGTTGTTAGGTCTCTGGTCAAGGCTGGTGCTGTGCTGATTGAGTATATTAGGAGTGTTCAAGTAAAAAGGTGTAAAACATCTTAACAACCTGCAAACTGGTTGAAACATCATTCAGCATGGTTTTGTGCAAGCATCATCATCACCCCTAAAAAATTCAAAACAGTTCCCTCAGCAGATTTTTTCGATGTCTGAGGTCTGATACTGATCAAATTACTCAAGCACAGAAAAACCATTGGCAGCAACATGTACTATGGGACACAACATATCCTACAAAAGTCTCTCAACAGCCAACAGCCTGAGCTGCTGACTGAGGGAGTGATTCTGGTCCATGATAACATGTGTCCATATGTCTCCAATGTCACACAACATGTAATGGCCAAGTTCAAGTGAGAGCAGTACATGTCACCCTGTGACTTCCATGTGTTTGCTCTGGGAGACGCTAGATTCACCTCAGTGACACTTCCCTAAAGTCATTATGATGCATACATGCCCAGTTTCAATTGTTGAGGATGTCTGTTTACTTTTGAGGTAATACTGGATTTCTGAGAAGTGAGAGAAGACATTGGATTTTGTCATTTGGTTGAATCTTATATTTGGTAGGTTTTAAATTATGACATGTGTCCTGTGAGTACATACTACTTCAAATATTAAGGATCTTTTGAAAACACTTCATTATTGATACGATTTATTATAATCAAATGAAAGGCAAAAACACATGTTCGCAAGGGCCTAGTGACTAAATATGTCAGGTTACATTCACTGGTTTGAGTCCTGCTCCTTCTCAATTTTTTTTTCTTTTTACCTTCACTTTTCTGAGAAAAAATTGTGGGACCTTCTTATTAATTTAAGAAAAGCACGTTCTGTAATATTCAATGTTACATACACATAAGAGTACTCTCTCCCAGGAGTGAGTTGTCATTGACAATAACTTATGAATTAAGCATGAAACATGCAAATGCCAGTAAATATTTGAAAAATGTTGATCACATGGTAAAAGAAACTAGCTACCACTCGGAGTAAAAAAAGCATAGAAAAAACTAGTACATTTGAAAAAGAATTAAAAGGTAACTTAGTCTCCGTCATCTATAAGGATGAAAACAAAATTTATAAGCTAGTTATTTTAAGAGTAGTTGTTGTTGTTGTTGTCTTCAGTCCAGAGGCTGGTTTGATGCAGCTCTCCATGCTACTCTATCCTGTGCGAGCTTCTTTGTCTCGAAGTACCTACTGCAACCTGCATCCTTCTGAATCTGCTTAATGTATTCATCTCTGGGTCTTCCTGATTTTTACCCTCCACCCTGCCCTCCAATACTAAATTGGTGATCCCTTGATGCCTCAGAACATGTCCTACCAACCAATCCCTTCTTCTAGTCAAGTTGTGCCACAAATTCCTCTTCTACCCAATTCTATTCAGTACCTCCTCATTAGTTACGTGATCTATCCATCTGATCTTCAGCATTCTTCTCTAGCATCACATTCCAAAAGTTTCTATTCTCTTATTTGAAATAGTTATCGTCCATGTTTCACTTCCATACATGGCTACACTCCATACAAATACTTTCAGAAACGCTTTCCTTGCCATTGCCAGTCTACATTTTATATCCTCTCTACTTCAACCATCATCAATTATTTTTCTCCCCAAATAGCAAAACTCATCTACTATTAAGTGTCTCATTTCCTAATCTAATTTCCTCAGCATCACCTGATTTAATCAGACTACATTATCCTTTGCTTTTGTTGATGTTCATCTTATATCCTCCTTTCAAGACACTTTCCATTCCGTTCCACTGCTCTACCAGGTCCTTTGCTGTCTCTGACAGAATTACAATGTCATTGGCAAACTTCAAAGTTTTTATTTCTTCTCCCTGGATTTTAATTCCTACTCCAAATTTTTCTTATGTTTCCTTTACTGCTTGCTCAATATACAGAGTGAATAACATCAGGGATAGCCTACAGCCCTGTCTCACTCCCTTCCCAACCACTGCTTCCCTTTCATGCCCCTCGACTCTTATAACTGCCATCTGGTTTCTGTACAAACTGTAAATAGCCTTTCGCTCTCTGTATTTGACCTGTGCCACCTTCAGAATTTGAAAGAGAATATTGCAGTCAACATTGTCAAAAGCTTTCTCTAAGTCTAAAAATGCTAGAAACATAGGTTTGCCTTTCCGTAATCTATCTTGTAAGATAAGTCGTAGGGTCAGTATTGCCACATCTGTTCCAACATTTCTATGGAATCCTTGCAGCTGTGACTTATTAAACTGATAGTTCAGTAATTTTCACACCTGTCAACATCTGCTTTCTTTGGGATTGGAATTATATTCTTCTTGAAGTCAGAGGGTATTTCACCTGTCTCATACATGTTGCTCACCAGATGGTAAGCTGGTTCTCCCAAGGCTATTAGTAGTTCTGATGGAATGTTGTCTAGTCCTGGGGCCTTGTTTTGACTTAGGTCTTTCAGTGCTCTGTCAAACTCTTCATGCAGTATCACATCTCACATTTCATCTTCATCTAGTCCTCTTCCATTTCTGTAATATTGCCCTCAAGTACATCGCCCTTGTATAGACCCTCTATATGCTCCTTCCACATTTCTGCTTTCCCTTCTTTGCTTTGAACTGGTTTTCCATTTGAGCTCTTGGTATTCATACAGGTGGTTCTCTTTTCTCCAAAGTTCTCTTTAATTTTCCTGTAGGCAGTATCTATCTTACCCCTAGTGATATATGCCTATACTTTCTTACATTTATCCTCTAGCCATCCGTGCTTAGCCATTTTGCACTTCCTGTCGATCTCATTTTTGAGACATTTGTATTCCTTTTTGCTTGATTCGTTTACTGCATTTTTATGTTTTCTCATTTCATCAATTAAATTCAATATATCTTCTGTTAACCAAGGATTTCTACTAGCCCTTGTCTTTTTACCTATTTGTTCCTCTGCTGCCTTCACTATTTCATCTCTCAAAGCTATCCATTCTTCTTCTACTGTATTTCTTTCCCCAATTCTTGTCAATCGTTCCCTAATACTCTCTCTGAAACTCTCTACAACCTCTGGTTCTTTCAGTTTATCCAGGTTCCATCTCCTTAAATTCCCACCTTTTTGCAGTTTCTTCAGCTTTAATCTACAATTAATAACCAATAGATTGTGGTCAGTGTCCACATCTGCCCCTGAAAATGTCTTACAATTTAAAACCTGGTTCCTAAATCTCATTATATAATCTATCTGAAACCTTCCAGTGTCTCCAGGCCTCTTCCACATATACAACCTTCTTTTACGATTCTAAACCAAGAGTTAGCTATGATTAAGTTATGCTCTGTGCAAAACTCTACCAGGCAGCTTCCTCTTTCATTCCTTATCCCATTTCCATATCCACCTACTTTACCTTCTCTTCCTTTTCCTACTACCAAATTCCAGTCTCTCATGACTATTAAATTTTTGTCTCCCTTCACTATCTGAATAACTGCACTCAGTTATTTAGTTCTTAAATGCAAATCAAGTTCATTTTGCTGAAACTCACTGGCAGCATGTTGAAGTTTATGGTGTACGTGTAATGAATGATGGAAATGTGCATAAACAGTGTAGGCTGTTTAATGAAAGAAGGACGAATGTTCAGGTAAACAATGATCTGGATGAAGACGTGACATAAAAAGTTGAAGTGGTAGTTCACCAAAGCAGACGTTGCACTACTGACGAGGTCCTTCAGAAATTTTTATAAGTTTCAAGATCAGTAGTTTTTCACTCTGTTACTGACAAACTTCACTACAAAAAAATATGTGCAAGATGGGTGCTGAAAATGTTGATAGAAGAACACAAAACATTTTGGATTGCTATCATAAGGATGGTGTCTAGTTTTTGAGTCACATTGTGAGTTGTGATGAAATACGGATTGCGCTCTTCACTACAGAGAATAAATATCAATCCAGTGAATGGGTTCATTCAAACTCCCTGACAAAACCATGAAAATTCCAACAAGAATCTTCAACATGGAATATCATGGCCACAGTTTTTTGGGACAGGAAAGGCATTGTTCTGTTAGACTTTTTACCAAGAGGAATGATAATAAATGCTGAGAGGTACTGTGAAACATTATTAAAGCTTATGCATGCTATTAAAATTCACTGGTGGGGACTGCTCTCTAGCAGCAGTGTTCTGCTTCACGACAGTGCTTAGCCTCATGTTGCAGCAAAAACAAAGACGCAACTGGACAAGTTTCTTTGGGAATTACTGGATCATCCACCATACAGCCCTGACTTAGCACCATTAGAGTTCGATCTGTTTCCAAAACTGAAGGAATTTCTTCGTCGAAAGCACTTGGAAGATGATGACACTTTGAAACGGTCAGGCAGCAGAGTCCTTTCATGCTGGGATCCAGAAGCAGATGCCACAGCTTGACAGATGTTTAAATGTTTATGGTGACTATGTCGGAAAGTGAAAAAGAATATGCATATTGTTATTTGTGATACAATTTACGTTGATAAATAAAGTTTCTCTTACTCCATTACAAATTGGTTCTTACTTTAAAAATGACCCTCAAAGAGCATGCATCACACAACCAGCACATTTTGACCACTGAGGAAATTTATTGCTAAGTACTTTCATAATGCTGGGTAGGGCAAATAACAGTGGCCTGGAGAACGGGTCCAGGTGGAGTATTCGTCCACATGATCGATGTGATACGCCGGTCTCTTGCAACATGTGCTTAGTTGATTCTGTAGGACTCTGAAGCATTTTCTGGTGAACTGCAGCCACATGTTCTAGTGTGCAGGCATGTTTCAGAATGTTTCTTGACTTGTTTAAAATAGTTCTTGTCTGAGGCCATTTTCAGACTAAGCGTTGCATGTCACTCTTTGCTGGCATTTTGATACCACTAAACTTCTCAGCAAACAATTTCCTGCACCATTTCCACAACTTTGTTGTCGTGTAACTTTCCACAATGAATGCCTGCTGCTCCGCTGTGAGGTCCATTGTCCCCTTTGCACTGTTTCACTCACACTGACACAACCTGCACTATGCTCTGAACTGATGTGGCTTGGATTTTATCTCTTGCTGATATTGAATGGCGTCATGTTACTTAAACTTTGTAATTCTTTTCAGGTTACCACTGGGACTGCTCTGACTGGGTTCATCGCAGTCAGAATCCACTTCCTAATATAACTGAGGTTCCTGGAAGTGAAGTACCTGATTCTTCTAGTTTCCATAGCAATGAAAGTAACGAATCTAACACCCACCAAGGAAATTTAATTCTTCCAACAGGTAATGTTTTATCTCCAGAAAAAAATCATATAATTGCATGTAACACCAATTTGCCCATCTGCTCATTTTACAAAGCATATTTCTTTCCAGCAGTGAATGGACCAGTGGACCCAGTGAGAGACATTGAAACACTTAATGAGGACCAGGAATCTGAGTATATAGGTGACTCAGAATGTGGCACTGAATTTGAGGAAAGCCAGTATCCTGACAGCCCCAGCTTGAATATTAATAACATTTTGGATAATTCGAGAGAAGAATATTCATTTAAAAGACCAAACACCTATTTATGCCATCCAAACACATACCTACCTCGTTATAACATCAACAGTGAAACAGAGACTGAACCACTTAATGGTTGTAATAATGCTGATGACACTGATGATGAGGAAGTGGTGCCTTATGGATTTCCTACTAGCAAGCGCCGTAAGGGTGATGACGAGGATGGATCAGTGATAACAGTACTTGGGGAAAGAGCATCATTGCTTGGTGGATTCACCAGCAACAGTGATATTTCTACACATTTGTGTGAGATTGAAGATTCTGAGTTTGAAAGTTTGGATCACAAAAAGAATAACCAAAAGAAATCAATCCCATCTGGTGTGATGCAGACATCTGTGTGACAGATGAGACCACCACAGTGTGGTGGTTCCAATGTAATACTAGAAACTCCCCATGTGCCAAAACCAGCCTTGTTGTCATCCTTCTCAAAAGTGCCATAGCAAATATATTTTTTAAAAGCAAGTGACTTTTTTTTAAATTCTTGCACACACACATTTTCTTTATATAAATATATATATATATATGCAACAGACGTGTGTAAAATATATTACATCAGAAGACACTTATACTTCATGGACTGCTGTAAATGATATTGAAGCAATTAAAGAATATATTTCAGGTTAATTTAAAAGTGTATTGTTAGACTGGTGTTACAGAAATCATGTATTTTTATGGCCGAAGTGACTTCTAGAGTACTTAGTTTTTGGTGTATTTATTTAAAAAGATTTTGAATGTGGCCTGTTACATTCAGATCAGAATTTAAAGCATTTTTGTAAAAGAAAGTTTTATGTTTGATGGTGGAAATTACTGTGGTGTTGGAGGCAATACCACCAGTAACTAAAGAAAAACTTTACATGAATATGCTCTGTGAGCACTTAGTTACTCTGTAAATCCTGACTACTGTTTGTCCTTTTAACCAGTGACTTTGGTTTGGTGCTATCAGTATATAATATACAATACAGACTTTAAAAATGATACAGCAATATTTAATTTGGTGACGACCGTGTTAAAAATTATTTTGCCTAATGCGTAGTATGTTGACTGTATCAATATATTGTTTTTGGCAGTTCTGGCCAGATATTGTTGCCTTAAAATATTGACTATAAAACTGAAGTGCGAATACCAGAGATCATAACAGTTTATGAAGACAATACTTTCAAAGTACAGTAATATAAAGTTCATTTGTATCATCATATTCATCATCAACCATTTCATACTTTATGAACCGAATTGTACTGATAACCTTTTTGTATTTTTGGTACCATGGCGTAATGTACATATTAATAGTGATATGGACCAACTCAGGAAGAGAATTTCCTCAGTCAAGAGCAAATTAATTTCTCAGGTGCATGCATTTTTTCTTCTAAATATGAGGGTGAAATGCAATTTGTTAATTTCACTCCAGGTTACATATCTTGCACAATGCTCTTGAGATATAACTTTTACAGGGTGTCTGATCACACTTCCTTATGATGAAGAGCACAGCCCATGTAAAGTTTTGCTAACTCTTGTCAGTATCTGGCTAAAAATGTACTAAATGAACTGTATTTAAGAATAAAACAGAGTGCTTTTTACAAACTTGTATATACAGAAGTGTGTTTATAATATATTATTATACTATTTTCAAATAGCATTGTAAACTTTATTACAAGAAACCCTCTTCCTTCACCAATCCCATTCCAGACTTTTGTTATTTACTTAAGAAAAACATTTATCACTATGAACAGATTAACAGATGAGCCACGTAAGAATATGTTCTGTAGATCCCAACACAAGACAGCGTTCAGGGATGTAGAGCAAGACCTTATACATTAATGAAGAACTCCTCTTAGGAATTGCAGTAATAATTAGCTGCTATGAAATGCTGTAAACCGTTTGTACTTACCAGGTTAAATGTCAACAAAGTGGATTTAGTAGGACTGCCACAAAATTAAAAACTATCTGTCTTATTACATTGGATAACAGTAATCAGTTTATAATACACACAGATACCTCTAGCAAGCAGCTACCAGGTATCTTCAGTTGTTGAATCTAGACAATCAGATACTGGACTTTCTTAATGTGGGTAAACAGGTGTATTTTTAATTTTAATCTGCATATTATTAGTTTCTTGTTTCAAGTCTGATGGGAGGATATAGACCCATTCCAGATCCTAGGAAAGAAAACAAAACTTTATGATAATTTTGTTTCTTGCATTATAGTTGTGTAAAGCACTGCTAATTGGGGACTTATTTTCAATATTAGCAGCAAGTACCACTAAGAAGAAAAAAAAACTGGACAGTAAATATTTGGTAAGTGTAAAATACGTGAAACTGAGCTTCTTGGTCAATTTATTTCTGTTTTCACTCCATTTTAGCTTGTTATCCACTTGGATCCCAAAGGAATTTTACATTTATTGTTTCTTTTAGTGTATGACCACTAATTGCCATTTGTGGTGACAGCTTGTTCGAAACTGCCAGTCTTTGTGAGATTAAGATGTAAACTGTTTGTTGAGTACCAGTTATAAGCCTGTTAAGCTATCAATTGATCTGTGTCCAGTACGACTGGGTTTGAATCCCTATTTAGTCTGCCTGTATCATCAGCAAACATTACAGTTTTTAAGCCAACTCCTTCTACTCCATCGATGAATGTCTTCACAAGGACTGTAGCTCATAACTCTGTCTGCATTAGAATTGTACAATATCCATGTAAATGAATTAAAAAAAAAAATCCTTTGGTTCTTTCCACATCCCAAAGACTCCTCTCCAAAGGATCCATGGAAAATGATTAATGTAATGTAACAGCCCTTCAGACTCCATATTTTATAATCCTCAATTCCCTCGCATTTTTCTGGTGCAGTTATGCTCTGTATCATTTGCTAGGAAGTTTCTGTTTCATCCATGCAACAGAGGTATTATGCCATTATATTTTCATTTCTCACATAAAGAGTGGCCAGGGCCAAGTTGCAAAATATTCTTTTGTTGTTCATTTCTTCATGAAATCATACAGACTGGGAAAAATAAAACTCACCTGGAAAACATTTGTGAAACTGATACAGAATTGACCCTTCTGAATGCAGTAGAGACCTGTCAATCACAGAAAATATTGGAAACCATTATTTGAATGCACCAGTTGGTTGCTGTCACATATATGCATATGTGCATTTCCTGTATTTCCTGTTCTGAGTACTTAGCTGCGTCATTATATTTGAGTGAGTGAGGAGAGCAGAGATGTTTAGCAACCAGTTGAATCCAACATATAATGGCACTCACAATAAAACAGTGCATTTTCATTGTCAAGTGTTTTCACCATCTGTGAAAAATGTGTGCAAAACTGCTTACACAATGGTATAAGAAAAGTGTTTTGGTAAAATGTCCATTAAAGTCAGCAATACAAAACTTACTGGCAAAATGGTGTCAAACAGACCATGTAGCAAATAAAAACCATAACTATCTGAAAAAGAGTTTGAACACCATGAAACATTGCTCAACAGAAGGAAACCGTGGAACAAAGTCCAATGATATTTCAATGCCATTTATCTGTGTAAATGAGGATTAAGAGAGTGTCACGTTGAAACACTACTGAAAAGGACTTGCATCTGTATCGTTACAAATTTACTGTTGTGCATGTTATAAAAGTGTTCAGCTGAACGTTCGCATGCTGTATTCTGCTGGTGGTTTTTGAGTGCCATGGGATCAGAACTTTTGGATCTTCAGTTTTTAATTTTTGCATATGAGATGTTAAGCCTGTCAGGGCAGGTCCCCAGTTTTTAATTTTTGCATATGAGGTGCAGTTAAGCCTGTCAAGATATGTGAACTCACAGGACATGTGCCATTATCTGTCAGAAAATCCCAGTCTGTACTCTGAAGAGCCATTGCATAATCTCAAGATTGGTGTTTGGTATGAAATGCCTGACTGTCAACTATTATGCATTGTCCATAATTGTTACATATTTAGCAACTTAATTATGGAGTTACAGGAGGTTACTAAAAACTGCATAAATAAACATTTTACGATTATGTATTTAAAAAAACCAGAAATATATATAAAATATATATAACAATATTTTATATATTGTAATGATTTCCTGCCTGAGAACATAGTCAACCTTTCTAAGAATCTTTTCATCGCCACAACTTATAAAGATAGGTTATCCTGAGTGATGATGAAAATTTTTCTTTCTGCTCACATTGGCTTAAAGGATATGAATATAACTACTTTTGAACCTCAGGCCCTATGGCGTATGACAACACAGGTCTTAAGAATTGCAGCAACTGTCCTCAGCAGGGAGCAAGTTACCCCGAGACCACTATAATGCTTCACAGCTGTGCATTTAAATAGACTCACACTCTCAATAACATAAACAAAGTTAATCACTGTTGTGAATTGGCAGGAGCCAATTCACGCGGTTTGGAGGAAGCCGAAAGGCACGTGTTTAAGCTCATGCAGGCTGGCGTGAGGTCTGGAACAGGTAGAGTAATTATACTATCAAGAAAAGTACATAGCTGCTGGAATACTTAACTTTAATCCATAATTGGTGAACATCGGTCTGACTGTACATGCATCCCAAGATAAATAACAAATGATAATTGCGCCTTGCTAGGTCTTAGCAAATGACGTAGCTGAAGGCTATGTTAACTATCGTCTCGGCTAATGAGAGCGTAATTTGTCATTGAACCATTGCTAGCAAAGTCGGCTGTACAACTGGGGCGAGTGCTAGGACGTCTCTCTAGACCTGCCATGTGGCGGCACTCGGTCTGCAATCACTGACAGTGGCGACACGCGGGTCCGACGTATACTAACGGACCGTGGCCGATTTAAAGGCTACCACCTAGCAAGTGTGGTGTCTGGTGGTGACACCACAATCACTTTGTTGGGTACCTTCCCATTGACATACTGATTTCCTGCCTGGCCTTGGATGTAGCAAAGCATTTGCGATGTACGTCATGTGAGGCAAGTGATGTCACTAGGTTAATGGCTGTTGTGGATTTTCTAACCATGTGTCATCACAAGATGAATGGTTCACTTATTATCCACACTTAATAATACACAACATGCTGTAGCAATTATTACAAAGGCTGTCTCCTTCAGTTTTTCTAAAAATTGTGCTGGGAATAACTTATTATAGACTGATAAAATTTTTGTAATTTTGTCACGTTATCTGTGTTTGATGGTTTTATTCATCTTTTTAGAATGGAGAACACTGTGTAACGTAGTGTTAGCCACTAAGGATTAGTGGAATTTTTTTTTGTTCCTTGGCCAACTGCTAACAATTTCTGTAAAGACTAGCCTGACACAAATGATAATGTGAAATTAAACAGTACAAAGGGTATTCAAAAAGTTTTGCACAGTCATCTCTAATTTATTTATTTTTTGCAGGAGGAGAATGAAATTTTTTGTGAACATACTTAAAACATTTAGCTACACATTGAGCCTACTCAATATAGCCTCCATCAGCTGTGACACATCTGGCCCAAAGTTCTAATCATGATGTACACGCAATTTGGTAAAATTCTGGGGACTGACTTTTACACCATTGCTTGACACAGGAAATAAGGTCTTTCTCACTATCAAATGTTTCACCATGCAGGTGGGCCTTCAGACGGCCAGAGGTAAAAATCAGATGGGGTCAAGTCCGGACTGTAGGAAGGATGAGGAACAATTTTCCAACCCATTTTCCTGATTTTCTCCTGCGTCATAAGGGCTATATGGGGTTTGGCATTGTCACGGTGTAGTCTGATGAGCTGACGCAAGCTATTGTATCATTACACATCTGTCATTTTGGATGATTTGGTCAATGGTCTCATTCACATCACTCACTGCCGTCGATGGTCTATCGCATCATGGGTTGTCCAGTAGAGAGAAATCATCGTCTTTAAACCTCTGCAACCACCTGTGATCCACTGCGTCCTTCCCATAAACAGGGAACAACTTCCTGCGAATTAATGTGGGAGACTGATCGCTGGTCTTGAAGAGGAAGTCCGTCACTGACCGTTATCACAACCTGACATCTACTTCATGGTCCATTATGGCTCACCTGTAAATAAAAGAAAATATTTTTATACACCAACTTATAGCTAAATGTTCCAAGTATGTTCACAAAAAAATTCATTCTCCTCCTGCAAAAAATAAAAAAATTAGAGATGACTGTGCAAAACTTTTTGAACTCCCTTTGTATAAATTATATCTGGAGCAAACGTGGAAAAAGAAGGTGGAAGCTTATGTAGATGTTCCAAGTACCAGTAGTCATGGATTTATTTATCATGTTGATTGTAGTAAGAATGAAAGTGAAAAAAAAAGAGATAATAATACTGTATTACACCAAAGTGCTAGCCTAAATCAGGCTTCTAGTTTTTAAAATTTTCTGGAGCAAGGCTCATCTCCCCCCCCCCCCCCCCCCCATATTTGCCAGGTGATTTACTGACAGCCTCTTCTCAAGGTTGGCAGCTATGGCAGTTTCTGGTATCCGCAACATAACACAGTTCTTTCAACAAACTGTTAATGCTAACCAATATGCCCAGAAACTGTTTAATCCATATGGGGATCACCTCACAAAAGGTGAAAAATTGTACAGATACTTTTGCAAGATGGAGCAACAGCACACACCACATTGACAACCTGGTCATATGTGCATGATGTGACTGATGAGGAGAAGGCACTCTGTGGAGGCAGTGCAGTTCCCTGCCACCATGATTGCATGATCTCTCGCCTTATGATTTTTGTCTATGCAGCAACTTGAAAGATCAGGTGTACTGAAAGAGGTACAGGCAGAGCTGCTATGCATGGCTCACAGTTTGTTAAATTGAGCACAGTGCTGCATTGATATTGACAGTGGCCATTCCCAGCATCTGTGGTATTCATAAATAAGGGTCAGTACTGCGTCAGTCTTACAGTAAATATTTTCTGGACAGTTTTATTTTTCACACCCTGTACACGATTTTCTCTGTAGGGTATGCTCTACAAATGCCAAACAAAGGTGTTCAGAAGATATACTGTGAAGAAGAGTTAATATTATTTTAAAAGCCACTTTTTCGTAATTTTAGGAAAGACTGGAAACAGTGAATTATGATTGTAAAGAGAAGTGGTTTGCTCACCACCATTATTGATGATGGGTGGCACTATTACATATGAGACCAGACTGTTACCATCCCCTTTACTGCAGTATGTTCAATTTTTGATGGTATGGAATGCTGTGTGGCTAGGGCCTCCCGTCGGATAGACCAGTTGCCTGGTGCAAGTCTTTCAAGTTGATGCCACTTCAGCGACTTGTGTGTCGATGGGGATGAAATGAGGATGACAAGGACAGCACAACACCCAGTCCCAGAGTGGAGAAAATCTCTGACCCAGCCGGGAATCGAACCTGGACCGTTAGGCATAACTTTACGCTGCGCTGACCACTCAGCTGCAAGGGGCAGACTTTGATGGTATGAAGGAAGCACAATGCCGATTTTCCATATCAGAGGAACTAGTTCTGCTGGCGAAATATTGAAGCAGGTTGAGTGAGTAAGGCCGTAAGCAGGAAGTCTGGACTTCTGTTGTACTTGGAGCAGGAGGAGGACCTATCTAGAGATCAGTCTGTGCGAAAACTCAGAACGAGCTCACTCTCCATATCCATCATTGAGACTGACAAAGAACTAGAAGGACCATTAAAGTTCATTCTAGAATCTACTGAACACTTATATGGACCACTGTCAACTGTGTTTACATCAAGGTGCAGCACTTGGTTTACTATAAAACTGTGGTTGGGCAAGGTGTTACCAGTGCGTAATCAGCAAAGTATGATGGGTTCTTTCTGATTGGGCATGGTGGTGGGGTCCATTAACCAACCTCAATTTGTGGTGGGGAGGTTGATGTTCACTGTTTAATTATTTTCAGATTAAGTGCCTTAGTTGTGAGAGTACATATTCTCTCTCTGTGCTTTGCTTACATTAAATTAATTTTGCTACACACATAGTCACAGTCAATGTTATATTAGATTACATTAAAGGTACTTCTTGTTCCAAAGAGATACAGCAAGGAGATCTTCCAGGATGTAAAACACGTTAAAAACAATAATATACAATAAATTTTCACAAAGAAAAACAAATATGCTAATGTACCTTCCACAGATCTCAGATGAAATGATCCACAAGGATGTAAAATAATTTAAAATATCTTAAACAGTTCATTCATTTAAAAGGTAAGAGTGAACATGGCACAAAAAATATGAATTTTGAGTACACTGAGGTGTTTATAACAATTATTAGATTGTGGTAACCATGCATCATCAAACAGAAAGGTCATTTTACAACACTTATTTACAGTGATTGCATTACTGCACTGAATTTGTACGCAAGTCAATGTACATAATATTCACATCATTTGTTTCTACTAGGAAAGTAATCAGTGGAGTAGAAAGAGTGGGCCACCAATAAATCCACAGCAAGCAGTGGCAGAACACATACATAAAAGAAGGTTATAAATAGGCAAGTTTTGGAACCAGTGGCTCCTCCTTCAGGCAGATTTTGCCAAAAATTGATTGATTTCATTGTTATAATAAATGCTTTAGGATCTTCTTGAACTGAACTTTATTGGTATTCAAACTTCTTATGCCTGCAGGCAAGCTATCGAAACTTTGTGTTTCCGAATAATGGACACCTTTCTGGACCGAAGTAAGTTACTTTAAATCTTTGTAAAGATTACTCTTATTTTTAGAACTGGTTCCATGAACTGAGCAGTTGTTTTTAAAAAAGAGATATGTTTTTAACTAACGAAGCAGCAATGATTAGTAATTGCTAAATATATATGGGACTTGGATATACATCCTAATCTCCTTTTCCTCAATCTTTCTGTCACCTTCCTCCTCATCCCTCTCCTCTTCCCCACTACTTCTGTCCATTGCCTGAACCCAACCCCATCACCCTGCCCATCTCCTCCTCCCTAATCTACCTCGATGTCCTCCTCCCCCTTCCTATGTCCATTTCCTCTCCCTGCCTCTCTCTACGCAACTCCTCCCCTCTCTCAGACCTTAAGCTTTGTTTATAGTTATTGCAAATAAACCTTGACTGGGAACTGAAGTCGCTGAAAATGAGTGGGTAAATTGGCTGGGATTATTGGTATACAGAGTGTAAGGGAGACCTTCACAACTATTGGATTTTTAGGACAGTACCTTCAACGACGGTATTTCACATATTTTTAATCTGTGAATATAGGCTCACTCGGAATGAACCAGCAGGCTTCAGAGCCATATAAGAAAGCTAGTGAAGTGATGCTGTAGCAGACTATTGTGTTTGCTTGCTTCATTTCTACCTGCTACAATCCATCTGCTTCAATGACAACAGTTGTTCAGGGGTCACACAGAAAGATTTGTGTGTTCATTTTTTCCCACTTGCTGTTCAAGAGTTGAACGGTAAATAAGTAGAATGAAGGTGGTTCAACGAACCCTCTGTCAAACACTTAAATAAGTGTGAATTGCACAGAAGTCACGCAGTTGTGGATATAGATATAAAGACTGGCCATGGTTTACTGTGATGACCAGATTCTCCCTTGCTCTTCGTGATGACTACACCTGCACCTCTTTCTGCACAATGAACGTGAACTTGGTGCAAAGCACAGTTTGCTTGACAGTTACGTTCTGTAAACAAGATGTCCACCTCATTAGCTGGGTCAGTCTGGCTGAATGCCAACTGAAGGGGCCCAGGTTTGATTCACAGCCAGATTGGAGATTTTTTCTGCTTGGGGACTGGGTGTTGTGTTGTCCTCATCATCAAGACAAGCAAGTCACCTAAGTGACGTTACATAAAAGAGTCTTGCATCTGGTGGCAATCCACCACATGGGGGAGAGGGGGAGGGAGGGAGAGGGAGTAAACAAGATTTGCACCACACATTATCACCCAATTGAGCTTACGCCAGACTAACTGAAACTTGCACTGCATCATTGGAGGAATCTTCTCGCACACTGAATGACCTCAGGGAGGAGTACAATGTGCTTGAGAAGCACCATCTGAGCCATGTTAGTAGGAAGCATACTAAGGAGGATCCAAGCGTGTTACAATGCATGGACTGGAGCAACACAATACTGAATGTTTCCCAGCAGCAGTTTTTTATTTCACAGATGTTCACTTCTAAAAAGACATCTGTTATTTTGGTTTTATTTTTGTTTCACAATAAAACTGTATAGTTTCATGAAGCTTATTCTTTCATTCTTTGCTCCCTTTGAATATACATTTAGATATGCAGATAGTACAAAATGTTATTTCGAGCAGTTTATGTATGGTAAAAACGAAGGTTGGCTTGCAATACGCAGACAGTATATGCGTTTATGTGGAAAGTACATCTCTATAAGACTGTAAGACACAACTGACAACCTCAGTGCTTGCAATCCAACAATGACAAGAAACGGACTCAATGTATCCACGGCTACATGAAATGCAGTATTGTTTTTGAGGCACAGGCTGAATCTGCCAACCATAATAGCACGAGGCCGGTAGTTACCAACCTGGGAGTATTACCTACTTAGGAATAAAATGTAATGTAATTTTCTGAGTAGTAAAAACAAAAGTTTTCTGCTATGTTTTAGTCATAAAACTAAATTATTTTTAAAAGATCATTACTATTACTGCATTTCGTAAGACTAAAACACTGATTACTACAGTTGCACTCTACAGAAACTAAGGGTTGGCAGTTTTGGAAAGGTACAATAAATGACATATTGAGTGGTAGGAGTACTAGTAGTATTGGTAGCATTTGTAGGGAGAGAAACATAAATGAATGTGTGTGAGAGAAAATAGGAGCCGACGACTTCTCCCTTTTTGTTTGTTTGCTTTCCACATAATTAGAACAGCGCATTGTTCAGCATTAGTCCAGGGTGTATTTTATATCCAAATTAGCTGATCACGTATCTTTTGCTCTCTTACGTAATCAAAGCAATTATTTTTGTTACAAGTACCATTTATATTCATAAACATAAAAAAATCTGTACAATTATTGTTATTATTTTGTACCCAATAGGATGTTCTTCATCATGCATGATCAAAGGCAGATTTTCCTGTTATTATTGACAAGTTCAAAAGTTGTTTATGAATAACAGAAACAAAGTATTGAAGTACTGATATATTTTTATTTTGCATTTTTTAATGTTAGCTTTTTTTGAGGAAACTGCATTTTCTAGCAATATACACACATCAAAAAAGTTTTGCTTCACCTCGGTTCCTAGAATTCCAGAACCTGTACAGAAAATTGGAATAGAGATCAACATAAACATCATTTTTGCCCTTTTTATTGCTCATGAAAACCACACATTGCATGCTGTACCACCATACAGTGAGATCATCAGAGGTGGTGGTCCAGATTTCTGTACACACCGGTACCTCTAATACCCAGTAGCACATCCTCTTGCATTACTGCATGCCTGTATTTGTCATTGCATACTATCCACAAGTTCATCAAGGCACTGTTGGTCCAGATTGTCCCACTCCTGAATGGCGATTTGACGTAGATCCTTCAGAGTGGTTGGTGGGTCACATTGTCCATAAACAGCCTTTTTCAGTCTATCCCTGGCATGTTCGATAGGGTTCATGTCTGTAGAACATGCTGACGCCTCTAGTTGAGTGATGTCGTTATCCTACAGGAAGTCATTCACAAAGTGTGCACAATGCGGGTGCGAATTGTCATCCATGAAGAAGAATGCCTCACCAATATGCTGCCGATATGGTTGCATTATTGGTCGGAGGGTGTCATTCACATATCGTACAGCCATTACAGTGCCTTCCATGACCACCAGCGGCGTACATTGGTCTTTGTCTGTTTCAGTAGCTACGAAAACGTTCTGTCTTCCACCGCCATGCCGGTCTTCGACATCAAAATCACCGTTTTAAAGGTGTTGAAAACATTCTCTGCACATTGTTTCACTAATAGTTCCTCACCATTGGTCTTACCCAACATTTTAAGAGCCACAGCTGCAGATTTCTTCATGTTAAAGCAGAAAATTAAAACTTCCCGCAAATGGCGAGAAATGGGTACGTAAGTTGATGTACTTAATTGGGAATAGCCTTATGATTCAATCACAAATCGATTAATATTTTTATGACATTATGTTTACAGATGCCTAAGCTTATTGTATTACACCTATGACCAACCACATGAACCCCACTTGCTGCTACTGCCATCTATTGCAAAATGGCAGAAGCAAAGTTATAGACCTAATAACATGTGTGTAGCTTCACTGTGTATACTTAGCTTTCTTTTCTGAGAAAGGGTTGTAGGTAGCTGTTGGGAATTATGTCATTATGTCATTGTTAGAAATAAGCAGTACCAACTGTGTCACTGACTCATTCGCTCATGTTTTAACAGAACACCTACAAAAAATAAGTTCCAATAACCTTTCATCATTTTAAGGATGAAAGTGTTCAAAGAAAATTATTTTTCATTCTACAGTTCAGTTACGCACTTATGTTGATGATGGTGGGGAGGGGGGGGGGGATTAGGGGTTACTAGCTAGTGTCTGATTGCGCTAGTAATGGTCTCAGAAAGTTGGAAACCACTGCAATAGGCCCACACAACATCCCTTCGAAAATGGTTGTTGAATACATGGGATTCTTCATCGACCATAAGACAGCCTTGAGGGCACACACAAAATATGTGGCTAACAAATGCTATGAAGGTACGAGAGGACCTTGGAGGGGCTTGAATGTTGGCACAGCACTAACACTTTATCCAAAGATGGTTTGTCCAGTCATTGATTATGGGAGTAGTTGTTATGGATCCGCACCTGACAGGTCCTCAACAGAATTAATACATACCAATATAAAGCACTGAAACCCCCTACCAATACACTTATGGTTGAAGCACTCTATGCTGGTGATATCTCTGCGCCAAATTTCTTCTTAAAGGAGTTGATACACTCCTGGAAATTGAAATAAGAACACCGTGAATTCATTGTCCCAGGAAAGGGAAACTTTATTGACACATTCCTGGGGTCAGATACATCACATGATCACACTGACAGAACCACAGGCACATAGACACAGGCAACAGAGCATGCACAATATCGGCTCTAGTACAGTGTATATCCACCTTCCGCAGCAATGCAGGCTGCTATTCTCCCATGGAGATGATCATAGAGATGCTGGATGTAGTCCTGTGGAACGGCTTGCCATGCCATTTCCACCTGGCGCCTCAGTTGGACCAGCGTTCGTGCTGGATGTGCAGACCGCGTGAGACGACGCTTCATCCAGTCCCAAACATGCTCAATGGGGGACAGATCCGGAGATCTTGCTGGCCAGGGTAGTTGACTTACACCTTCTAGAGCACGTTGGGTGGCACGGGATACATGCAGACGTGCATTGTCCTGTTGGAACAGCAAGTTCCCTTGCCGGTCTAGGAATGGTAGAACGATGGGTTCGATGACGGTTTGGATGTACCGTGCACTATTCAGTGTCCCCTCGACGATCACCAGTGGTGTACGGCCAGTGTAGGAGATCGCTCCCCACACCATGATGCCGGGTGTTGGCCCTGTGTGCCTCGGTCGTATGCAGTCCTGATTGTGGCGCTCACCTGCACGGCGCCAAACACGCATACGACCATCATTGGCACCAAGGCAGAAGCGACTCTCATCGCTGAAGACGACACGTCTCCATTCGTCCCTCCATTCACGCCTGTCGCGACACCACTGGAGGCGGGCTGCACGATGTTGGGGCGTGAGCGGAAGACGGCCTAACGGTGTGCGGGACCGTAGCCCAGCTTCATGGAGACGGTTGCGAATGGTCCTCGCCGATACCCCAGGAGCAACAGTGTCCCTAATTTGCTGGGAAGTGGCGGTGCGGTCCCCTACGGCACTGCGTAGGATCCTACGGTCTTGGCGTGCATCCGTGCATCACTGCGGTCCGGTCCCAGGTCGACGGGCACGTGCACCTTCCGCCGACCACTGGTGACAACATCGATGTACTGTGGAGACCTCACGCCCCACGTGTTGAGCAATTCGGCGGTACGTCCACTCGGCCTCCCGCATGCCCACTATACGCCCTCGCTCAAAGTCCGTCAACTGCACATACGGTTCACGTCCACGCTGTCGCGGCATGCTACCAGTGTTAAAGACTGCGATGGAGCTCCGTATGCCACGGCAAACTGGCTGACACTGACGGCGGCGGTGCACAAATGCTGCGCAGCTAGCGCCATTCGACGGCCAACACTGTGGTTCCTGGTGTGTCCGCTGTGCCGTGCGTGTGATCATTGCTTGTACAGCCCTCTCGCAGTGTCCGGAGCAAGTATGGTGGGTCTGACACACCGGTGTCAATGTGTTCTTTTTTCCATTTCCAGGAGTGTATGAATCCAACAATCTGAAACTGATCATCTCAAACCTAACTGCACAGTGCTTAACTGGATGCTTCTGGATCATTAGGACTCTTCCTCCTCCAGTCCAAGTGTATTTACTCAGGAGATTTCAAAGAAGACCATTAGAGCACCTAGACTAATAACAAGTAGCAGACTTCAGTTTATTGGTAGAAATTAATTCCCACTGAAATTGTTTAAGGTGAACTTAATAACTGGAGTTACCTTTGACATTAACAATAAAACTTTGGCATAATTTTTAAGACAGTATCAAGAAGTGATATATATCCACACTTATTGCTCCAAAACTAGTGCCTCTGTCGGAAGCACATACTGCAGTTCATGTTTTCAGAAGTCTGGGATATTCAAATTACCAATCAACACAACAGAACTTCTGATACTAAAAGCACTTCATTTCTGCTTGTGGATGGCAGCATCTCTACATTTCTTTCTCAGTAACTCATTATCTGGTGTAACAGCACTTAGAAATTTTAGCATCTGTCTAACTAAAGACCGAACTGTATACTGGATTGTCGAAATGCAGGAATCGGTGCATGAAGAGGGCCATTAAGTTAACTTTGTTTTGGTAAAATCAGTCCAAAGTACAGATTATCGATATATACTACATGGACACACAGCAGAAGACTGGCAACGGGAATGGGAGGAAACCATAAGATACAAAGCCAAGAAGTACACAACAATGCACCTGTTGTTCCCCTTATCCACAAGCGCTCGTATAAGTTCAATGCCTAGTACCTTGCCTCTCTAACAGGCAGACTCAGATTTAACCACAGATGTTTCCCTAAACATTTTCACAAACTGCAGATCATGGAGGATACAGATCACATTTTCTTTCGCTGCCCCACACTACATGGAAGTACTACAATCCTTTTACAAGAGCTTGTGCAGCATGGTCATCCATTGCCAACTTGTGTGACACCTTTATTGGCAACACATGATCACTGACTTTTCATACATGATGTAATGATTCACTTTTGGCACAGGTACCTGTCTCTAAGACCAACACATCATTGATAATGGACTGTATGAAAGTATTCTGTAAAAATGTATGTTCTGTTTAAAATGTTTGTGTGCATGCAAACAAACAAATATGCTAACACTAATTTTCTATTAATATATTTATATTTTATGTAAGTTTGAGCTGACTGTATGATGTAAGCTAAAGGCCAATAAATTAAATTTATGAAAATGGTTATCATTGACAGTAAGTATGAAGCTCCCACTGCATGATAGAATATTGACACAATATTACCAATGAGAGAAATTCAGATGACCCAACTGTTTAAACATTTCATATAAATTAAGTTAAAATTTCTTCAAAATTAATAAATACAGATGCTAGTATTTATTGTTCATAAATGAATGTATAACATATAATATGCAGAGGTAATCCACTGAATTTGCAGGAGGAGGTACATAAGATAAACTATAATAGTGCTTTCAAAATTATGCTGAAAGAATGAGAACCAAACAGAATGAAAATAAGGACATCTTTTATCACAGAGGAACAGAGCAAGGAAAAAATTTTGCTGCAGGCATAATTGTAAACAAAAATATTAAAAAGAAAATTACAGATATTGAAGAAATCTCTGACAGCAGAAGTGTCTCATTTTAAAAACACACAAACATTGTTGAAAAAAAAAAAATTGCAGTTGATATAATGGGTGCTACAGAACTACTGTGTGGCAGTGTCATGCCAACAAAAGAGCCAAAAAATTGTTGTGAATGTCACACACTGTGCAACTTCTGCAAATAAGTTTAAAATCGGACACAAATAGTTTCAACTGGAAAAAACATTTATTTCAATGGTAACAAATTTTGGTCAGATTTTGACCATCCTCAGGTCCCCCCATACCACGGTGGTAGGTGGTGCAGTGAATGGAGTGGAAATCGTAACTCCATGAACATCACCCTCCGCATTCACCACCACTGCCTACAACCATGGTATGAGGGTGGTAAAAAACTGACCAAAACCAGTTACCATATAAATGCTTTTGCAGTTGAGACTGTTTGTGTCTATTTTTAAAGTATTTTAGCATTTTATATTTCTGCAGATGGTATTACTGCAGTGTGTCTACTTGAATTTTTATCATTGTCAGCAAACTAGGTATAAATTTGGATTCTCTTTCACTTACAACTTTCAACTCAGTTTGTTACCAAACCAGAATCCCCCTCCCCCCTCAAATATTTACCTTTCTTCGCCATCTGTGAAAATTTGTATCATGATGATGTAATATGTATACTACTGGCTAATTGTTTGGTTCTTGTATAATTTAATGTATATCATACTTTAAAAAATCAGGCAAATCTCTAAAATTTGATTAAGCGATTACAGAACTTTCACGAATTCCTCTCCTGTGCTAATTTCATCATCTCAGAGGAGCACTTGCACCGTGTGTCGTAAATTATTTGTTGTATGTATTCCTATCACCGTCTTCCTCTATAGTTTTTACCTTCTGCAGCTACCTCTAGTACCAAATTAGCCATTCCCTAATGTCTTAACACATGTCCTATGGACCTGCCCCTTCTTCTTGTCAGTGTTTACCATATGTTCCTTTCGTCACCAATTCTGAGGATAATCTCCTCATTCCTTATCTCATCAGTCCTCATAACTTCCAGCATCCTACTGTAACTCCACATTTCCAATTTTCTGATTTTCTTCTTTTACATTTCTCCCACAGTCCATAATTCACTGCCTTAAGGTACTGTGCTCTTAATGTATGTTCTCAGTAACGTCTTCCTCAGATGAAGGCCAATGTTTTAGTACTAGCAGACTTCTTTTCGCCAGTAATGCCCCTTTTCCTGTGCTAATCTGTTCTTTATGTCCTCCTTACTTTTCCCGTCATGTGTTAATTTGCTTCCAAGGTGGCAGAAATCCTTGACTTTGTGTGCATCATGGTCCCCAATTGAGATGTTAAGTTTCTCGCTGACCAACATTCGCATGCAGAGGAGTGGAATATCTGTGACTATGACTGGCAGTTTTCTCTAGAACATGATACGAGGTGTAAGCAAGGAATTGTGTCATGTGCGAATAAAAGCTTTACAGCTGCATGTCATGTCTGACTGAGGGGGTGGTGCAGAGGTTAGCACACTGGACTCACATTCGGGAGGACATCGGTTTAAACTTGCATCCGGCCATCATGAATTAGGTTTTCTGTGATTTCCCTAAATTGCTTCAGGCAAATGCCATGATGGTTCCTTTGAAAGGGCATGGCCGATTTCCTTTCCTATGCTTCCCTAATCTGATGGGATTGATGACCTTGCTCTTTGGTCTCCTCTCCCAAAACCGACCAACCAACCATCATGTCTAGTGTATTACTGGTACATTCCCCAGTCCTTTGTTAGAGGAACAGACCACATCTGTGTTACTGCATTTTCTTGAAAATTTTTGTACTTTGTTCTTCTGTCGATCAGTCAAAGTATTTCTTCTGTTACCCGAAGTTTCTTCCCCGTTACATTCCTTGTATCTATGTTTGTTAGTCCAACTTCTGTGACTGCTGCTTTTAGAGAGGTCTATTTGTCTTCAGAGGAACTGTCTGCTTACAGCTATCACAGAGAAATTCACACACATCTCAACATTCCTCAGTACTTCAGTAACCCTCTTTTTTGAACACCGATTTGTCTGGGCTTTCAGCTAATCTTCATCATTAGTAAATTGTGATATGAGTCTATATCTGCCCATGGGCATGCCTTATAATCCAGCATCTGATTTCTGAAACTCTGTCTGACAATGATGTAATCCATCTGGAATCTTCCTGTATCTTACAGCATTTTCCAAGTTCACCTCCCACTCTTGCGAGAACAGTGTGTTCATAATTACTAGCTGAAACTTATTGCAGAATTCATTTTGTCCTTTTCCTCACTGATTCCTACGCCCTTGCTCATACTCTCCCATAGCTATTTCTTCTCTTATTAAGGCGTTCCAGTCCCTCATGATTATTAGATTATCATCTTATTTCACACACTGAATTACCCGTTCAATATCCTCATACAATTCCTCTGTCTCTTCGCATTTAGCTTGTGACGTATGGATGTTTGCTTTTGATTCTGATGACAACCTTATTACTGAACTGTTGACAGTAACTCATTATCCGTCCTACTTTCTTTTCATCATCATCATCATCATCTTCTTGGACAGTTTCCAGCCACTGGCTGGGTCTGTCGGGAACACAAGCCTCTCCATCGTGTTCTGTCTTTCCACCATTCCCCCTCTTCCACCTTCGTCCAGTTCTCTCCTCTTCTCATCACACATTCCTTCACTCCCTTCACCCATCTATCTCTTGGTCTTCCTCTGGGCCTCTTCCCCTCCAGTTGCAGATCAAACATCCTCTTTGGAATTCTTCCCTCATCCATTCTCTTCATGTGTCCATACAACTGCAGTCTTGATTTTTCTATCCTGTCCTGTACTGGTTCCTTCTTTAGTCTTTCCCTCACATACACATTTCGCAATCTGTCTCATCTTGTTACACCCAACCTGCTCCTCTGGAACTTCATTTCACTAGCCTGTATTCTACTTTTGTCGCTTTTGTGCATTACCCATGTCTCACTTCCGTATGCCAATATGGAGACAAAGTAGGTTCGGTATATAATTCCCTTGGATTTCTGTGGCACCTCCTTGCTCCAAATAAGCCCCCTAATGCATTTGTAGAACTGCCCTGCTTTTCTGCACCTTTCATTTATTTCCATTGTGTTTCCCCCCTTACTTTCAATCACGCTTCCCAGATACTTGAAGTTCTCTACCACTTGTAGTTTTTCCCCTCCACAAGTTATATCCACATTTGACCTACTCTTCTTCCTTGTTGTGACAATTATTTCACTTTTCTTTGCAGAGAAATGCATTCCATATTGTGCTGCCGTTGCCTCCCATGCATCTAACTGCTCTTGCACCTCCTTCTCGCAATTTCCCCATAACATCAGGTCATTGGCAAAAAGCACTGCTTTCATTTTATGATCTCCAATTGCATCTGATCCTTGCTGTAGGATCTCATCCATAACAATAATAAACAATAAAGGCGAAAGTGCACTTCCCTGTCGCAGCCCATTTTCCAGCTTGAACCATGCAGTATGTTCCCTCCCCACTTTCACACAACTCTCACTTCCCTCATACATTTTTCTGACTTTTCGTGTCATCTCTTCATCTATCCCTTTTGTGTTCAGCACATCTCAGAGCTTGTCCCTACAGATACTGTCATACGCCTTCTCAATATCTAAAAAGGCCATGATTAAGTCCTTCCCGTACTCATAGTGCCTTTCCTGCAGTTGCCTTACCGCAAATATGAGGTCCGTTGTTGATCTTCCCGGTCTGAAACCATACTGCTCCTCTTGCAGTCTACTTTCAATACTGCTTCTTATTCTCTTCTCCAGGATCTTTTCATAGATTTTTCCACAGTGGCATAGCAGGGTGATTCCTCTGTAGTTCTCACATCTCCTTTTATCCCCTTTCTTGAAGGTCGGGACTATAATTCCTTTCTTCCAATCCTCAGGAATTCTGTTCTCCTTCCACACCACCCTCAGCACTCTGTATAGCCACTGGGTTCCTACTTCTCCTGCTGCTCGTATCATATCCACTGTTACTTCGTCCCAACCTGGTGCCTTGCCCCCTTTCATCCTCTTTATGGCTTCCTCCACTTCATTCCAAGTTAGATCATCAATTTCCCCACTATTATAATCGTCTGCTGCCTTAGGCTCTCCATCGCTGTTAGTTACCCGCTTGGCGGCATTCAACAGATCTTCTAAGTACTCCTTCCAAATCTTTTTGAGCTCATGCATTTCCTCCACAACTCTTCCATTATTATCCATGATCCTCAGGCACTCGCTTCTGTCGTTCCTCTTATTTCTTACCATGGTGTAAAGTACTTTTTTGTTCCCTTCACTGTCCTCTTCTAACATTCTTGTCCATTTTTCCATCCACTTCTTCTTCTCCGCCCTTACTATGGTCTGTGCCGCTTTCTTGCTTTCCTTATATTTTACCCTAGCTTCCTCTGTTCGGATCTGGAACCATTCTCTGAAGGCTTTGTTCTTTCGAAGTACTGCCTCTTTATATATGTTGTTCCACCATGGGGTTTCCCTACTTCTCCTCTTTGTGCTAGTTCTTCCGCACACAGTCTCAGCTGCCTCAACTAGAGTCCTCTTAAAATCTCCCCATTCTTCTTCCACTGTTCTCTGATCTTCCTTTGGCAGCTTCTTCCTGATCAGTGTCTGGTACTGGGTCCTCCGTTCATCCTCTTTCAGCATCCATGTCTTCAACCTTTTCTCCTGTATATCTGTTGCCCTCCTATCTTTTTTCTCTCTCAGGGTGGCTACCAACAGCCGATGGTCACTGTCTAAGGCCTCAGATGGAATGACCTTAACATCTGTGAGGCTGCTCATCATCTGCCTATCCACTAGTACATAGTCTACTACTGAAGTTTGGGACCAGTCCCCACTGTACCAAGTTATTTTGTGACTACTTCTCTTCTTGTACCAGGAATTTGCGATCGCCAGCCCATTCCTCTTGCAGAATTCCAGCAACAATTTTCCTTCTCTATTTCGGTTCCCCCAGCCCTCTGGTCCCATTATCTCCTCGAATCCTTTCCTGTCTGTGCCAACATTCACTGGTAATATAATTTGTACTCTGAGAAAGCTGGCTACTGGCAACGTAATGTACTTAGGTTTTGCACTCAAACATATGTTATTTCAAGGGGCTGTCGGGAAACAACTGAATGCGAAAACAAAAGCGATAAGTAATTGACATCGGCGTGCAAACTTCAGAAGCGACTCGCGGGCCCCGAGGAATCATGACGTCATATTATGACATGACGTCGTCTCTCACGCTAGCCAATATCGTTGGTAGTTTTCGAAACGCGGATATTCTTTGAACATGTCATGCTGATGCCTTGTGGGTGTGTATATATAATGACGGTATTTGTGTTTTGTGTGTGTTAAAGCATTTCAATCACGGAAAAAAATTAATAACACTTGCTCCAAAAGCACATGTTTGCAGAGGAGAAAGGATAGTTTATATTCCAGACAATGGACGGTAAGTAACTTCCGTTAGTAATCTTATCATGCGCAAGAAATGTAAAGTGTCTGGTAAATCTACAGAAATTTCATTCTTTGTGCCTATAGTATTCTGATGCATTATGTTACCCTGTAAAGTTTCTTTCAATGCATCTATGTGGATTATTTGTGGTAACGGCGTATTCTCATAATAAATGGCTTCGGAATTTTTTTAAGTTGCAATCATCGTAACTTTTTCCTGATCAAAAATTGTGTAGTAACTATATTCTAACTTAAGAACCTGCACATTTGAAAACTTTTGAATGTTCAAAATTACATCATTTACCATAGTCATTATTTGTTACAGTAAAATAGGTATGAATTGCAGTGACTGAATCCAGATTTGTGAATGGTGTAATCTGTTTTTGTAATGGATGTTTCAGAGTTTCTGAAAAAGTCCAAAGAAGAGAAGACAGCGAGAAGTGGCTTTTTGCCTGTTTCATGGTTTATAGGCCTACTGGGGAAACTCGCCATGTAAAAAAAAACGAGTAACGCATCAAGCTTGGTACCTCTATGGTGATGTGGAAATTCGAGCGTTGTTAATAAAGAAATTAATTCAGTGTGTGTCTGTTTATTTTGATTCCTTTATCATGTTGCTTATAGATGACCAAATTTAATTAAAATACCCAGGTGATAATTTCAACATAAATTGGACTATGTGCATAGCTGTTTCTAATGGCTTTGCTGCTTCTCACAGGCAAAGTATGAATATTCACTATCCTCTGGCATGTGTGTTCACTAGTCAGTTATGGCAAAAGAAATCACTGACTCAAAGCATAAGTTGCTTGGAAGACATAATTGGAAATGGCCTTTTTAGTTATAATTTTACGTTTTTAGATTATAGTATCTTCTGTATTTCTTGGCCCTGACATGATTAATAATGGATGTTTCACCACCGGGTCAGGCATACAGCATTAAGTGTGCTGCTCTGCTGTCAGCAGCACGGTAGTCAATGTATTAAGCAGACATTTAGGAACATTGAGTGTGAAGTATATGCATGTGTACAGACCTGACTAAAAAGATACAGCAAGAATGCTAATTACTGTTTCAGGAATTATCCTTTACACAGTTAAATATCTTATGTTAAATATGTATCTAAAACTGAATTCATGTAGTCATTTAATAGTTTGGTTTTGTAAGACATTTAAATAAAAATACTGCAGACCCAAAAAATCGTCTGGAAATGGTAAGGAATATCAAATATAAGTAAATTTTTCCTCAGTAAGATTAAAGTGTAAAATTGCTGATACCTGGTTGTTACCCTGAGATCACTGCTGGCCCCAGCAGAGCAATCTGCTGTGACCACCGGCACCTTCATGCTAGCCAACAGGTTAATACGCAAAACAGGGCAGAGCAAGACTTTGTCCATAATTCTCATTGGTTGAAGCAACAAATTAAATTTTAGAGGTATGCTGGAACTGTGTTATTGGTATATTCCCCAGAATGATTTAAAATTTTTGCATTGAAATGGCACTGACAGTGTGTAATATATTTTGCAACTGAGAATAGATACTTAAAAATTTATGTGGGAATATATTTTAAGAAACCCTTTCAAACCAAACCTGACAATTATATTGACACACAAGTAAACCCACCTGAATGGCACACTGGGTTACACAAGCATTAGCTACAGGTGTAGAATAGGTAATTTACACAGAAAACTTTTCATACAAATTTTATTGTAAAGCACACTAAAGTTAAGGGAAAGATGCCTAGATGAGATAAACTTGGACACGCAAGAACTGGTTTTGCTCAGATATATGGAGAATTAACTGTAGTATTATATGACATATAACACATCTGAGGTGCAAATTTGTGGAGAGGAAAGATTGCATTGAACCTGTCGCGTATGGTGCACATTTTGTTGCAGTGCTGGGATGATCTCATCCAGATTTCAAAATAAGGGGTCTATTAATGAAACTCTCATCAGTTTTAATATTTAAAAATAAACACACCTGAAAAAGGAAGCTGAATTGGGACTTTCAATCAAATTGCAAAAATTTTATTGTTTTCACATTCACTGCGGCTGATACTTAAAAGCGCAGGGTTAGTAGCTCTTACTGACCTTTGTGTCAGCCACAGTGAACATGTTGAAGATTTTAAAGTAACAACAAAGTAGTTGTTGACATTCTGGTATTAATGGATGACAGCAGGAAACACAGCAATGAAATAATGTGAATTACTTAAACCAGTAATTAAACAAGTCTACATAGCTTTGAACACAGTCATTTCACCCTTGTTAGTCACTGCATATTTGTGTGCTATAACTAGTACAGCAACCTATTATTTTCTCATCTTTGATCTGGGACACGTGTCACATCTTACTTGTTTTCCTAGAGCTACTCTAGGTTTACAAGATCCACATTTTCGAATTCTGGTAATTGCTAGTCCTACCTCATGCTGAAAGTATGGATTGATAGCTGTCTCTTCAGATATGACCTCATCAACTGCCATTTCAGAAACTTCAAGCAAAAATGTGATTATTCAATTTTCTGTCAGTGATGAATATGTCAGTAATGTATATGCCACACAAATATTCATCCATGATGGTATAGAACAGTACAGGGCCATCTTCTGGAACACCTGCTGTGTAGACTAAACTGTGCACTTCACACCCAGTGCATCAATTTCTTCATACATAGTATCATAGTACACTGCTATCTCAGGCTTGATTGTTGCAATGCTTAATGAAACAGCATTATGCCTTGAAGACACTAAACTAACAGCCTTCTTAAGTTTTTGAATGAAGTATATAAGTAAGTAATACATCCAAAAACAATTATGTTTTACATTTTTCTGTAAGAAACTCTTTTGGAATCTTTCCTTTTATTATTATTTTGTACATGTGTGACCTTTTTGTGTCCTCTTCCCAGTTTGACAAGTACATCTGCTTTACTTAATGAGGATATTTATGGTTACAAACAAAAGAAAAAACATGTGGTGACAATGCAACCTGCGAACAAAGATCATCCTCCAAAACTTTACGAGTCTAGGAAGTAAGCACAATGATTTGGACATAATAGCATGTTTTAATAAACCAGATGTTTCAGTTATTACTGAGCACTGGGATACCAAAAAAGAATCTTATTATGCACCAATTAACAAAGAATTTCTGCTCGTCTTTCAGTAGGGATATCAAACCTTATGGTGATGTTGTAAAATCAATTCAATTGAAACACTTTTAATGTGCTGCTACAGTACACCATACCATTACATACCAGTACCATTACATACCAGTACCATTACTGGTGATGGTGATGGAGGCTGTTATGAAAAGCTTGTCATTTTATTCAAATCTGATGTGGCAAGTTAATAGAACTTTTTATCCATGTGAGTAAAATTATTGTGTAAAATCGATAGTGCAGCTTCTTCCAGATGTCTCTTCAGGGCCCTTCGGAGTCTTTCACTTACATGTCAACATATTTACTCCCTAATAGTATTTGTTGTTTGTAATAGGGGTAATTTTACTCTGTTCAGTGAAATGAACTTGCAAAATACTGGAAGTAAAAACAATGTCCATGTGGACTATACACCTCTGCCTACGATTCAGAATGGAATTTCACATTCTGATCAAAAGTCTTTAACAGGTTGCTGCTAGATATCAGGCAGAAAACTTAAAATCCTAAAGTAAAAAAAAAAAGTATTTTATTAGCCACCCCTTCCATAATTACAATTAAACGTAATGTTTCGACTCAAGGATGTATATGCTGGTTAACAGTAAGGTTCAGATTAACAGGATTTTAATGTTACCATTATATGTAGGCCTGACAGTACCCATTGTAAAATTATGAAATGCTTTGTACGAAGTGTGAGGGAAAAACAGCACTTGAATAAAAAAAACCATTTTTAGCTTCCAGGGTCATTACTTCCTTCCTCTTGGAGGATGAATATGTTTTGTGACTTTGAAATGAGGGGAAGATCACTTAGACGACCCGTATAGAACACTTACGTGACACATTCATGAGTACTGCTCCAATGTTTGAGATCCAGGTCAGACTTAAGCAACACATTGCAGCAACTCAGAGGCTGGATGCTAGATAGGTTACCAGTAGTGCGAGTATTATGAAGATCCTTGGCAAATTCATGTGAGAATCCCTGGAGGGAAAACAATGTTCTTTTGTATAACACTACTGAGAAAATTTAGAAGGCATGAGAAATCAGGGCTCGTATGGTAGATTGTCTTTCTTCCCTCTCTCTATTTGTGAGTGGAACGGGAAAGAAAATGATTTGTATTGGTACAAGGTACCCTCCACCAGGTACCATTTGGTTGCTTGTGTAGTATGAGCTCTTTTTATCGAAATATCACATAAACTGGATTTTTGAGAAACTACATACAGGAAGATGTGATTGGCAAATAGCTGTTTGTTTACAGAAAAACAACGATCAAAATTTAAGCATATCAGTAACACACACTGGTCGAGAGCACATATCTGGGCTAGAGCAGTATACTGGATTTGCCCCCCCCCCCCCCCCCCCCATCCCTCTTCCCTAGAAATCTTGGCTGGGGTAATAAGTTTATTTGTAGCATTGTGTGAGGTCTACTTTAGAATGAAAAGCGTTAATTTCTTTGACAGTTGTGGAACACAGCAAATGCGAAATAAAGGTTGTGGTAACTGACAGACGTGTGGCTTTGCCTAATATTTATTTGCGGCATATTTAAATGCACTTTCCCACATTTAACGCATTTCTCATAATAAAAAAATAAAACTACTAGGTCATCCCCAAAAAACATATATTAGATAATGAACAAGCAACCCACGTGTTCTGATGCATATTACGTACAGATATCGTACACAAACTGGAAAAATGCAATGGGCGTTCCACTACATATCCTTTACCATATTTGATTCGTTTTTCCGCATTTGCTACTGCTCATATGGGTTCAAAGACAAATTCGTGCAGCAAACGTCGCAGTGGTAGTTAGCCTACATTAGTAAGCTGCAGTTAATGCGTTAAAAACATTTAGACACATTGTCTTCAATGCGTAATATGTGTTACGCTATAAATCACTCTGCTTTCGACCAATAATTTGTAATCAGTTGGCTTCAATCAATCACATAAGACTCTAATATGTAACTTTGACTACGCTGCAGACTATTATGTCACCATAATCCAGATTATTCGCATTCAAACTTTCTTTCTACAGAAGCTTCATTCAAACAATCTGGATTGAATGATGACTAACTGAAACCCTCAGCTGCCGACAGGTGTTGTTGATATACCTCGATGTGGACGGCTGAAAATGTGTGCCCCGACCGGGACTCGAACCCGGGATCTCCTGCTTACATGGCAGACGCTCTATCCATCTTTTTTTTTTTTTTTTCATTTTGTTCGTTATTGATCGTTGTGTTTGGTCATTGCGGACGTCGCAAGACATCCTGTTCAAGTTCGGTGTTTGATCCTTCCACTCAGTTTTTTTATTACAGAAGCCAACCGGCTCTCTGACCGAACACGCTGAGCTACCGTGCCGGCAACCATCTGAGCCACCGAGGACACAGATGAATAGCGCGACTGCAGAGACTTATCCCTTGCACGCTTCCCGTGAGACTCACATTCCCAACTGTCCACAATTCTACATATGTAATGTATCTTATAGACATTTGCCCATCCACTCATTACTCGCGCACGCTTTGGCGATTCCCGTAAGAGTTTGGCAACCTATGCGCATTCGCACAGACGAAGGTCAATGGCTGGGTAGCCTTTAACTATATATATGAAGACAGTAACTGTTCTCGAAAGAACCGAATACTGTTGATGACCGTGCAGCTTTTCTCTGGAATGCGCACAGGTTGCCCAAACTCTTACGGGAATCGCCAAAGCGTGCGCGAGTAATGAGTGGATGGGCAAATGTCTATAAGGTACATTACATATGTAGAATTGTGGACAGTTGGGAATGTGAGTCTCACGGGAAGCGTGCAAGGGATAAGTCCCTGCAGTCGCGCTATTCATCTGTGTCCTCGGTGGCTCAGATGGATAGAGCGTCTGTCATGTAAGCAGGAGATCCCGGGTTCGAGTCCCGGTCGGGGCACACATTTTCAGCTGTCCACATCGAGGTACATCAACAACACCTGTCGGCAGCTGAGGGTTTCAGTTAATCATCATTTATTCCAGAGAAAAGCTGTTCTTTCGAGAACAGTTACTGTCTTCATATATACAATCTGGATTGATTTGACGTTCCAAAACAACAGCTGAAGGCAAGTCTGAAGTCTGTATAAACGCTGTGGCCAACGTGTGACGTCACTTACGTCAACAGAGTTGTTTACAGGTCTAGTCACCAGGAAGCGCTGTCACGCTTTCAGCCTTCCTGATGACGTCATGAAGCGATTCCTCGGGGCCCGCGAGACCAACACCGACTCCTTTGAGTCGGTGTTGGCGAGACGCACGTTGCAAACTTCGTGCAAACTTCTGACTACTTCTCTGGTGGCTACAGTTTTCTGTATCTACATCGTTCATACTTAGCCTACCGCTTAGTTGGTTAAATGTCAGATATTGGCTTTAGGCCAAATGAGTAAACAATATTTCAGAGCATAAGATTTTTCTGTGATGAACCGGTACAAAAACGTTAAACGCATTTTTACATATTTCTCTCTACAGCTGACTGGAAAGTGCAGTTGTGGCTGTAACTGATACAAAGAAATATAAAATCTGTTAAAGGTACCGGTATCGATAATGCGATACAAATTGGATCAGTCTTTCGTTTCCGTTAATCGTATCCACAGCACAGGTGCATTCATTATAGTTTTGTGTTGCTGTTCTGTAGTTTTGTGTGGCTAAAGTGGTAAAGTTATTTTAACTAGAACCACAACTAGCGACCCCGACTTTTTCGTGAGTACGCAAAAATCGCAAACATTGTTATTCAGATTTTACGAGTTCAATTTGAGTACTGGATTTCATGGCAAAATCCTTATCAAACAACACGGGCACGGAAATATAATTTGACTGTAAAAATATCACCTTTCTGACGAAAAAAACTGAAACTATGGTACAACTAGCATCTCAATTCATTGCGGAAAGAAGGAAAGTAATGATGTGACACAACATAATTATATCTTGTGGTCACTAGGCATAGAAGAAGCTCAGCTAATGTAGGATTTCCTATTCAAGTACATTATCAGCTTTCCGGTATGCAGACTTAAAATACGTCTAAAATAGTGTCTGAAGAATCAGGCACGTAAAGTAAATAAAACACCTAACTGAAGTAGGACTGGGAGACAAAAACTATCTACATACTTTGACCAGAGAGACGCGTGCTCTAGCCGTAACGCGAGTAACCGATCATTGCGCAAGAACTAAACATTGTACAGACGTCATACATATTGCACACTGAGGAGAACCTCTGTAAGTTTTTTTACAAACATTCGATATGCAAAGAATGAGTGACTCGGCAGATGTCAATCCGGTAAACGAATTCTTGCCATACCCGTTCCAGCATGGCATCGTCGACTGTGGCAGTCGCTTCCCGTATTCTCTCCCGGAGCTCTGCTACATCACGTGGTAGAGATGGTACATACACCAGATCTTTAATGTGTCTCCACAGAAAAAAGGCACACGGAGTGAGATCTGGTGATCGGGAAGGCCATTTCATGAAACAGCTGTCCCCTTCTGTAGCACGGCCGATCCATCGATGCGTCAGCTCCGTGTACTGCACTATAATCCTTTCATCGTAAGAATAAACCAGATATAAACAAACACAAACGCGATGATTGGTCAGAAGCCGTAGCACACGTACACTTGCGTTGTTACGCTCTTGGAAGTAGGTCATACTTATGTATGAGATGTCTTATTACTAACTTATGTTAAATGAAACATTAAGATATTTGAATGTATTAACAGCCTTCAAAATTTTTCTTAATCACGCTTTAGTTAAGTAGTTTTTATTTCAAAAATCGTGTACAGTCACAGCCTCTGCAGCGCTGTGCTCTTTTTGTCGCTCTGTTAATGCACAGTAGGAAAATGGCTGAGGCTGCTTTCGTTCCGTAGTGAAACTCGCGCGTAGAACACGGTTCAAAAGTGCCGAGAAAGACTGTTCTTAATGTTTTTCATAAATTTACGGAAATAATCGGCTTTCAAGTTTTCCCAGTGTTGCATACAGGGTGGTCCATTGATCGTGACCGGGCCAAATACACTCCTGGAAATTGAAATAAGAACACCGTGAATTCATTGTCCCAGGAAGGGGAAACTTTATTGACACATTCCTGGGGTCAGATACATCACATGATCACACTGACAGAACCACAGGCACATAGGCACAGGCAACAGAGCATGCACAATGTCGGCACTAGTACAGTGTATATCCACCTTTCGCAGCAATGCAGGCTGCTATTCTCCCATGGAGATGATCGTAGAGATGCTGGATGTAGTCCTGTGGAGCGGCTTGCCATGCCATTTCCACCTGGCGCCTCAGTTGGACCAGCGTTCGTGCTGGACGTGCAGACCGCGTGAGACGACGCTTCATCCAGTCCCAAACATGCTCAATGGGGGACAGATCCGGAGATCTTGCTGGCCAGGGTAGTTGACTTACACCTTCTACAGCACGTTAGGTGGCACGGGATACATGCAGACGTACATTGTCCTGTTGGAACAGCACGTTCCCTTGCCGGTCTAGGAATGGTAGAACGATGGGTTCGATGACGGTTTGGATGTACCGTGCACTATTCAGTGTCCCCTCGACGATCACCAGTGGTGTACGGCCAGTGTAGGAGATCGCTCCCCACACCATGATGCCGGGTGTTGGCCCTGTGTGCCTCGGTCGTATGCAGTCCTGATTGTGGCGCTCACCTGCACGGCGCCAAACACGCATACGACCATCATTGGCACCAAGGCAGAAGCGACTCTCATCGCTGAAGACGACACGTCTCCATTCGTCCCTCCATTCACGCCTGTCGCGACACCACTGGAGGCGGGCTGCACGATGTTGGGGCGTGAGCGGAAGACGGCCTAACGGTGTGCGGGACCGTAGCCCAGCTTCATGGAGACGGTTGCGAATGGTCCTCGCCGATACCCCAGGAGCAACAGTGTCCCTAATTTGCTGGGAAGTGGCGGTGCGGTCCCCTACGGCACTGCGTAGGATCCTACGGTCTTGGCGTGCATCCGTGCGTCGCTGCGGTCCGGTCCCAGGTCGACGGGCACGTGCACCTTCCGCCGACCACTGGCGACAACATCGATGTACTGTGGAGACCTCACGCCCCACGTGTTGAGCAATTCGGCGGTACGTCCACTCGGCCTCCCGCATGCCCACTATACGCCCTCGCTCAAAGTCCGTCAACTGCACATACGGTTCACGTCCACGCTGTCGCGGCATGCTACCAGTGTTAAAGACTGCGATGGAGCTCCGTATGCCACGGCAAACTGGCTGACACTGACGGCGGCGGTGCACAAATGCTGCGCAGCTAGCGCCATTCGACGGCCAACACCGCGGTTCCTGGTGTGTCCGCTGTGCCGTGCGTGTGATCATTGCTTGTACAGCCCTCTCGCAGTGTACGGAGCAAGTATGGTGGGTCTGACACACCGGTGTCAATGTGTTCTTTTTTCCATTTCCAGGAGTGTATATCATGAAATAAGCGTCAAACGACATAACTACAAAGAACGAAATTTGTCTAGCTTGAAGGGGGAAACCAGATGGCGCTATGGTTGGCCCGCTAGATGGCGCTGCCATAGGTCAAACGGATACCAACTGCGTTTTTTTTAGATAGAACTCCAATTTTTTTATTACATATTCGTTTAGTATGTACAGAAAGATGAATGTTTTAGTTGGACCACTTTTTTCGCTTTGTGACAGATGGCGCTGTAATAGTCACAAACGTATAAGTACGTGGTATCACGTAACATTCCGTCAGTGCGGACGGTATTTGCTTCGTGATACATTACCCATGTTAAAATGGACCATTCACCAACTGCAGAAAAGGTCTATATCGTGTTGATGTATGGCTAGTGTGATCAAAATGCCCAACGGGCGTGTGCTATGTATGCTGCTCGGTATCCTGGACGACATCATCCAAGTGTCCGGATCATTCGCCGGAAACAGGAAGTGTTCAGCCACATGTGAAACGACAACCACGACCTGCAACAAATGATGATGCCTGGGTATGTGTTTTAGCTGCTGTCGCGGCTAATCCGCACATCAGTAGCAGACAAACTGCGCGAGAATCGGGAATCTCAAAAACGTCAGTGTTGAGAATGCTACATCACCATCGATTGCACCCGTACTATATTTCTAAGCAGTAGGAATTGCATGGCGACGACTTTGAACGTCGTGTACAGTTCTGCCACTGAGCACAAGAGAAATTACAGAACGATGACAGAGTTTTTGCATGCGTTCTATTTAGCGACGAAGCGTCATTCACCAACAGCGGTAACGTAAACAGGCATAATATGCACTATTGGGCAACGGAAAATCCACGATGGCTGCGACAAGTGGAACATCAGCGACCTTGGCGGGTTAATATATGGTGCAGCATTATGGGAGGAAGGATAATTGGCCCCCATTTTATCGACGGCAATCTAAATGGTACAATGTTTGCTGATTTCCTATGTGATGTTCTACCGATGTTACTACAAGATGTTTCACTGCATGACAGAATGGAGATGTGCTTCCAACATGATGGATGTCCAGCACATAGCTCGCGTGCAGTTGAAGCGGTATTGAATAGCATATTTCATGACAGGTGGATTGTTCGTCGAAGCCCGCATGTTCACTGGATCTGACGTCCCCGGATTTCTTTCTGTGGGGAGAGTTGAAGGATATTTGCTATCGTGATCCACCGACAACGCCTAACAAGATGCATCAGCGCATTGTCGATGCATGTACGAACATTACGTAAGGCGAACTACTCGCTGTTGAGAGGAATATCGTTACACGTATTGCCAGATGCACTGAGGTTGACGGACATCATTTTGAGCATTTATTGCATTAATGTGGTATTTACAGGTAATCACGTTGTAACAGTATGCGTTCTCAGAAATGATAAGTTCACAAGGATACATGTATCACATTGGAATAACCTAAATAAAATGTTGAAACGTACCTACGTTCTGTATTTTAATTTAAAAAACCTACCTGTTACCAACTGTTCGTCTAAAATTGTGAGCCATATGTTTGTGACTATACGGCGCCATCTATCACAAAGCGAAAAAAGTGGTCCATCTAAAACATTCATATTTCTTTATGTGCTACACAAATATGTAATAAAAATGGGGATTCCTTTTAAAAAACGAACGCAGTTGATATCCGTTTGACCTATGACAGCGCCATCTAGTGGGCCAACCATAGCTCTATCTGGTTTCCCCCTTCAAACTAGACAAGTTTCGTTCATTGTAATTTTTTCATTTGAGCTTATTTCGTGACATATTTGGCCTGGTAGCGATCAATGGACCACCCTGTATACCGCAGTTGATAAATTAACGCATATTGAACGTGTAATGTAGGCGATAGCGTGATGGAATGTTGGACTAAACGTGGTTATTCGTGTGTTGGTTAAAATCTTTTTATTCTCAATCAATTTGAAATACCTACATCTCGTAATTATGAAACTCATCATCATTTTTATGAATAATGTACGTCTTCTTGTTTCTAATTACATATTGGATACGAAATTCCTGTTTCCATTTCAAATACAAATTCCTAATTATCGACGTTTAATGAAAGACTGTTCATAAAAGTTGTTTAAATTAAGAAAACATAACAATTTAATTTTTGAAGCAAAAATGAAAAACCAAACCTTCTTTATTTAGACTATGTCAATCGTTTTATACCGCAGAGGTAGGTAAGTATCATAGAAACATGAAAAACAATCATTTTCATAGCATCGAGCACATCATACAAATGCCACATTTTTACATTTCCTCCTGTACCATTACAATATGAACCCAACAAACTGATCTGGAGCCAAGATGTGGGATTTGACCCAAGAAGTAACAAGACTGTTGTCAGACATATTGGAACTAATGCACGCAGCTTTTTCACACGTCATTCTCGAACGCTAGCGGGATATAGAATGGGTCGTCATGAAAGAAGAGAAAATGCTGCGCCTGGTTGGCTTAGTGGATTCTGTTGTTGATAGGCTCGTTATCAACGTAGCAGGTGACACTTCCAGAACTGAAATATATTTCTCGGATTCGAATAAGGAAGGAGCTAAGAGATTACCAAATGACTGACTGTGCGTAATACATTCAGTGGCTTCAATCCTTCAGTACTCTCTTACGTTAATCACAGCTCATGCAGAAAAATTACCCTGTGGTTAAGTCAGGAATTTTCATCATTCTTATTTTTAATTACAATAGAACGTTAGCCAAAAACGATAATGTGTTGTGGTTTTCGTCTATTCGTCTAAGGAGCGTCTTCTGCGAGATTTGCAGTGTATTATTTCATTCTGCTTAAAAATTAAATGACATTCGAAGCTGTTTTGCTCCTCTGTTCGTCTCTTTTTACGTGTGAACTGCAGCTGGCCACGTCACTGCAGGCTAGCTGTACCAGCTCACCGGACAGTGCTGTCCAAATTAAATGCACCGGTATAACTGTTGTCCCGTATTATCGCTAAGTCGATGTGTGCGTAACGCACAGCACAAAACGTACTCTTATTATCGTACTTGACAGTACTCGAGACATCTTAGCTGCAGTCCCACGTGAAACAGAATTCCAATGAGGTTCCACCAAATGCAGAAGAATATGTGCCGGCCGTGGTGACCGAGGGTTCTAGGCACTACAGTCTGGAACCGCGTGACCGCTACGGTCGCAGGTTCGAATCCTGCCTCGGGCATGGATGTGTGTGATGTCCTTAGGTTAGGTAGGTTTATGTAGTTCTAAGTTCTAGGGGACTGATGACCTCAGAAGTTAAGTCGCATAGTGCTCAGAGCCATTTGAAGAATATGTAGTGCAATGTTTACGTTAGCTTTATTCTTATGATGAACGGATTATGGTTTCATAGACAACTTCTGTCGCAAGACTTTCCACACTGTCATTGGAGCCATTTCTAGTTGACAGGACGCACGACGCACCGATTTCTTTGGACTCCTTATGAATGTCTCTCGTGCGCGCTCCACATTCTGTTCACTCACACTGCGATGTTCGCTTCTCTTTGCCGGGCACAAGCAACCCGTCTTAACGAATTTGTTGTGCCAGTGGTAAATGACCTTCCTTGTTGGTGGCTTCTTACCGTTCAAATGGTTCAGATGGCACTGAGCACTATGGGACTTAACATCTGAGGTCATCAGTCCCCTAGAACTTAGAACTACTTAAACCTAACTAACCTAAGGACATCACACACATCTATGTCCGAGGCAGGATTCGAACCTGTGACCATAGCGGTCGCGCGGCTCCCACCTAGAACCTCTCGGCCACACCGGCCGGCCGCTTCTTACCGTACTTGGTTCTAAACATCCGTTGAACAGCTGTAGCACACTTGTTTTTGTCGAACTCCACCACACAGAAAGCTCACTCCCCACCTGAATTCGCCATGTTTGCGATTAGCGCTGACTATAGGCAAATTACCAAACCACGCTGTGGCGGTATACATGAAGAAAAAAAGAGAGAGAAAAAAAGAAAACTTACAGGGTTTCTCATCATAATGACTTATGTGTGATATCTGTAAACTGTTTGGTTCTTGTGCAATAAATAATTGAAAGTGTTCCTGGACTTTATGTACACCCTGTATTTCATCAACGACTAGCAAACAATGCACGTTCTAGCAACTATTCAAGATGTAATTTTTGATTCAATGGCTTCTATGGCTGAGTAGGTCTTAGAGATTACGATGCCAAGTCAGTTCGTAATTGTTTCTGAAGATGGTTTGCCATCATCTCCAGATGACAGGCTTTCTTCTCTGGAATACCAGCTGTCAAAACTAATGAGCCACATTCAAGAATTACGAGCTTGAACATGATCGAGGAACAGAAACACTCCATGCGCTGATGTCACAAACTTAAGCAAAACGCGAAGAAATGCACACCGCTATGCTCATTTGTTTCTCAACCGTCCTCCACTTTAGTTTATTCGGTGCCACCATATGGCGTAACTAAGTTTCGAAGCTAGGTGCTCGATCCACAGTGGCGAAAGTAGATGAAAGTAAATGGTGAAACTATTCGGTTTCACAACATTTCAGCTTTCGCGACAGGGAATTATTAGTAAATTGTCGTTTTAATATATGTGAAATTGAATGGGGAACTGAAAAAGTAGTTGGTTTTGAGGCGGTTATACTATGCATACGTGAAGTGAGACGTTAATGATAATTATGACTAGAACAAAGTGCGACGCAGTGGTGTACTTGAAAGTTCCGTGACATAAACATTGAAGTATTAACGATACCGAGGTTATTCACCAAAATACATTTTACAAAAAATAATAAGACATTTAAGAGTAATAAAGATTCCTTTCTGCGATTGGAAATTTATGGAGATGGTTCAGTATGAATCCATCCTGAACAGTCTGATTTAAAGCACAGCTGTGTGAATACGGAAGCTACTCAAAGGATGCAGTGTGAGTATTGGTTGTTAGTGAGGATTCCCTGTTATCCCTTGAGTAAGAAGTAATGTCTGCCAGTATGTGTTGGAATTCGAAAGTGGAGGGATTATGGCCTGTGACAACAGTGGCCATTACGTTTTCTGATGATGGGGAAGTGAAGAGGGATGGACTGACTATCATCCACCCAGTTTCTTGCTCTGTTATGTTGCTGTTGGCATTGTTTGAGACATCACGGCAGCTATATCAATGTGGATTCGATCGATTCAAGATATTCATACTCAAGATCATTCAGGATCTGAATGGTCACACGCAACTAGCGCCTAAGAGGACACACACACTGTTCACTTGAGTGTGTACCATCGTATAGCCACATCACTTACTTTGAGTCAAAAAGTGGACTGGTTTACAGCAAGACAAATGCACACATGGACAGTTGCTGGGTTGATTCGGGGGAGAGGGGAACCTAAAGCTAGGTTATCAGTCCACACAGACAGTGTGTCGACTTCTGGAGCACAACAGTTTGTGACAACAGTGGCCATTACGTTTTCTGATGATGGGGAAGTGAAGAGTGATGAACTGATTATGGTGCACCCAATAACAACAGCAGTGGGCACAGGTTTGCACCTTGTCGCTTTTTTGGCGAGTCTCAGTTCCGTGTACAACATTATAATAGATGTATCCCTATGTGAAAGCTCCAAGGAGAACGAAAGTTTCCACACTGCATTTGCCATCGTCATATGTACCCAGCATCTGGCATGAATCGAGGGCTATTTGGAAAGAAAGGAACGATAGGTCGCGAAATGGAAACCACAGTGAAACGGTTAGCTACACCTTCCAGCTACTTCACAGTCGCCACTCAGACTTAGGCATCTGTCGTAGCGTTGTTCCAACTTTTCAATTCCCTCGTTATAGAAGACAGTCGCCAGCGCTTTTCGACAATTTTCTACTCTGGACTGCAGCTCGTTGTCTGTGTCAAAATATTGTCTTCATAGCCAGCGGTTCATTTGAGCAGAGATGAAACTCAGGGGTAGCTGATTGCAGGCTGTATTGATGGTGATGAAACACTTACCATCGAAAACGCTGCAGGAGCATCTTCATTGCCCCTGCAGAGTACGGCCGAGAATTGTCGTATAGAACGAACCGCATGACAGTTATGTTATGTGGATTGCATAGCTTCAGGCGAAATCTTTCGCCAGGCCCTCATACTTGGCGGGAGACGCTAATTTCTAGCCATTTTTTATGTTCTCACTGTGAGCTCAGAACTGAAAAGAGTGACATGATGTGATCGACAGGCGTACTAGACACAGTGCCCAACACGTCTATGCAAAGCTTCATCAGATTTTCACTGTATTTTCCATTTCGCGACCTATCATTCCTTACTTTCCGAATAACCCTCGTAGTATGGGGCGCCAGGAGGTCAACATTATGTTATATTGCAACAAGATCACGCAAGACTGCATGTTCCCTGTGCTGTCGTGTTTGATTGTTGCCTTCATCAGCATGTGCTCCAGACCTGTGACCCATGGGTAATGCCTGGTAATAAGTCGCCGAGAGAAAAGCATGTCACACTCACCAACCACAACTATTGACGAACTCTGACATGGCATTAAAGCAAATGTGTGAAATGATACATGAAATGATTTGTAAAGCTATATATATATATATTGTATTATAAACGCTATAAGGAATCTGTAATAGAATGATCTTTTATACACATGGTTAGAGAAGGCAAACTTAATACTTACCAGTAATTGTGATAAAAATCAAAAAAATGTTATATTTAAATTTTTGTTAGTTGTTCATCACTTCTGTTTATGCATTTTTCTTCTTCTTCAGCTGGCCTACTCTCTCCTGACTTAACCATAGCTACATTTGTAGTTCTTAGTTAATAATAATTGTATTAACTGGAAATGGTGTACATATGTTTATTTCAAGAGTAATAACTACTGTTTTCACAGCTGATGAATGAGAGATTTTTGTAAGTACTTGTAACACTTTCCAGAACAACAGCTTATCGATGAACAATCATCAAGCATTTTTTACATCTCATGCAGATCTCTACTAATGGTAACAAACTTTTTCAGAGCCTGCAGCTGTTATTTCACTATCAATGTGAAATGTCCAAAAGCAAATAATATTGTTCAGACTGTAGTAATTAATATTCATACACTCATGAATTAGAAACTACGAGCCTGTTATCCTGGCAATGGAGTATGAATCTACGTATCTTTATTTTCACATAATTTCCTTTAGCTATGACTGAAATCAATGAGCCTGAGAGATTGAGACCAGGCGAGAAAGAGAGGGTAAAGTGCACTGAAATCTGGAAAAAAAACGAGAAAATCTGGAAGGAAAAGAATCTGAAATCAGAGAGTTATGAATTTATCACCATATCGATTGTTGATGTATACAGCAGCAGGTAAAGAGAACAGAATCACTTAATGCTTTGAAATTCAGTAGATCTGCGCCAGTAGAAATAAATTTCCTGGATTCTGAGACTTTTTTTTGCATTTACTTAAATTTTTAGAACTGTTTAATAAAAAAAATACGATCAGTAGAAATCCTGCAAGATGGCATACCCGCACAGTTAAGTGTGTGCCATTGATTAGTGTGATCAGAATTTGTTATCAAAGATATATTTTGGCACCTGCATTAATGAGTGGCAAGCTTTACCTCTGTAATATTTTAGTTGTATTAAGCCGGGTTCACACACACAACAAAAGTGTCGCCACAGCTAGTGGCATACAGCACTTGCATCTGTGAACATACAGCACAGCTTACAAGACCCAAATTTTCTCATGCCACAAAAAGTTCAGCGTGGTTGTACATTGTTGCGCCACCTTCGTATCACAACCGGTCTCTGGCGGCAGGATTGCGAAACACGGGCATTCTGTCGCAGTTATCATGCAGTAATTACTGCTGTACTCCATTGTATTTCAGCGTGTTTTTATTTTATTTCTGAAAAAAGGGAAAATAATGGACGGCATGTACACTTTTACAGCTTCTAGAATTACAAGAACAGCATCTTAAAGCTGATATTCCACAGCAGTATGTGTGTGTGTGTGTGTCCAATGGCCAACCCATGAAGAAATAAAATAAACTTAATATATGTAGCCAAAAAAGCGAGTCGTATAAACTTGGCAATTTCTGAGACCAAGTGTCGAGTAAATTGTGGATTATATGCAGGAAATAGCTCCAGAGTGAGATGTGGCGGCTGTTACACTAAGAATTAAGTTTTTCAAATTGCCTATATCGACGAATACAATGGAATGGAAATGAAGTCCCATGCTTCTTGACAGAGCATAGGGGAACGATGCGAGAAACCCGCACCTCGTAATGGAGGTGGTTTGCCATTGCCTTCCTCCGATCATAATGAGGATGAATGATGATCATGAGAAAGTCGACACAACAACATTCAGTCATCTTGGGGCAGGTGAAAATGCCTGACCCCACCGGGAATCGAATCCGGGACCCGCGAGACCATGAGCGGAGGACTAATGAATACAATAAGATTCTAATATCTTGGAAGAGTGGCGTGTCTGCAGGTGATATTTACATGCCAGATGTTCGTTAGTTTGCCATTACAGACAGCATTTTCGTCTCTGAGCGCTATTTCTTTTATAAATGTGGTTGCTTCCTTTGGTTTATCCCTGTGTGAAATTTATGTTCAGATCCAGCTTTTGGGTTTCATCTTCCTTATATTTAACTCCTGTCACAGCTCTAAGGCCATAACCTGCACAAATTCATACCCTCCATATGATTTCAGTTGGCGCTGTGCAACTACGTGGAATTTGTGGCATCCTGTGCGAATGGTAGCTCACGAAGCCGCTACAGCACGTCTCTAGCTGTGATACCACATTAAATGTATGTGTGAACCCAGCTTTATGTAAAAGTGATAACGTTTTGGAAAGTTACTATTCCTTGTTATGGTGTTAATTCGCCAGCAATCGCTGAAAATGATTCAAACTAATTCTTTAATTGAGAATATTCAAACAGTTAATGGTGGGTCCACCGATGCAGAGATAATATTATGTCGCCAGCTGAGACTAACGCATATACAGAATTCAAAATTATGACCTCTAGCTCTATTACTGAAATTAATACTATGAATTTTAATTCGGTAATCGACCCATATGCACAGAAAATCTATCTGCTGAGCCCAGAAGCAACATAGAGGAATTTTTAAAATAAAAGGGTAATCAGCTTACTGAAAAATTCGAAATAGAGCAAAGGAAAACGATAGATCAGACTGTCACTGAGATATCTGAAAAGCATGAGGGGAACGTTGACTCAAGATCTGCCTAAATGACAGCGAGAGGTTCAAGACAAATTGATCATGCAGAAAAGGAATTAAATACTGGAAAAGAGCGTGTTGGTGATAACACACCACTTACATCTCATGCACATGTAGTCAGTGACCACTATCATAGTCCGATATCGCAAAACAGTATAAGCACTGATGTCGTATGCTCAGGTAAACAATTGCCACAAAACTATACTGGCATGAATGTAGTGGAAAGACCCAACCTTACATCTGTTTGTTGGAGGAAAGTCTCTTCAAACATACACAATGTCAGGTGTTCATACCAGACAAGAAAAATGTACACCCTTTTATTTTCATTAAGTCATTTAGAAATGTATTACCTAAAATGTGGTCTGACCCACAAAAGATTCAGTTCATCACAGGCTTTGTCCAGGGCTAGGCTGTCCTATAGACTGCTACGACTGCAGAACCTTGTTACTCCTATGAAAAATTCGAAAATCCCTTTTTGCACATTACTGGTAAAAATGCGCTCAAGAAAAATTAGAAAAGAACTCTTTAATCCTCTTTTATACCACCCTAAACAAGAAAGCCTAAGAAAGTATTTTGAGAAATATTTGAACAAGACTCGCCTCTGGGATGAATTTGTATCAAGCAATGATGTGTTAAATATTCTGAAAGGCAAGTTGTCGATTCACATTAGAGAAAAGCTAGTACAGGTACCTAAATCCAATTTAGAATTCTTTTTATCTGTACTAGACCCTCTGATTTAATAAATGAAGAGGCAAGGGCTAGTAATAATGGAAATAATGATAGCAATCGGAATGGAATGAGTTCAGCAAAGCTGCTGCATCAGCAGTAAGGCAAAAATCACGATCAATCAGCTGATCCCCGAACCAGATTTGTTGCCCCGCCGCCGGCGCCTCTGATGTCAGGTGCTGCTTGGTACCGTATGTAAACATTGACTCTCCAAATTATAAGAGAAGGTGAAAGACCAGTGACAGACATCATCTGGGTCATCAGAATAATGTAGTTTGTCCCTGGAATAATCACAATAATTGTAATCAGGTAGATTGCCTACCTATATACCTGTCCAATGTTCAAAACACACCACAGTTTAGTAAAACACAAAGTAATTCAAACAACCAGTGGTGTACCAGTCAGTAGAATCAGATACCCTTTAATGGAAACAGTAACACTTACCCGCAACAGAATCCTGAAGCAAATTGTCTTGTTGACACTCAGCATAAAATCCCACAATGAATACTGTCGACATCACAAATGTGACTCGTCCTGCAGTGGCTAGTGCAACAAACGAAAATCGCCACATTTAACCACCGATGTTGGCCATAGGATGGAATGCGGATGAAACTGATTTATGCAGTCACCTGTTAAGATATAATTAAGATGTAGATTTGAGAGACGAATTACAGATAATCTTCACACGTTTGCTGAAGATTCAAGGAAAATAGTGCATGCATGTATCAAAGTTGCTGTAGAAACTATCCCAACTGTTTTCTTGCTCAGCACTGAGGCAATGTTCAATGTTATGTCTAGAGTATTATTTAATGAAATAAGTAAAATTCGAAAACTGCCAACTTACCCAGTTAAAAATTGCAGAATTGTTGTTATAGTGGTTAGTCGAAACCAATAAAAACCCAAACCCATGTTAACATGATAGTAGCAGCACAGGCATAGAAAGCATCTTTTTAGCAGCGGAAGATATGATAGAAAGATGTATTTTTGGCATGGGAGAAGTGTGTCAAAACTGACTTTGAATTAGGTGAATACTGCCTTCATGTTTATGAGAGGATAGTCGGTGTGGATTTAATCAATCTTCCTAAGCGCTGCAGTAAGTACTGTCAAAACATTCAATCATGGCTTGCCCAAACGAGAGTTACTGGTTGATAATTCGTTTCATGACAGTACGTCGAGTTGTGAAGATGAAAAATTAGTTCAGAATATCGTCTTGGAGTCCGCCGATATTGCTCTCCAACAGCAGGAACCCCCCTGGGGTTGTGAAGCAGCTGAATGGGTTGAAAATAAATAAATCACCAGGTCCGGATGGGATTCCAATTCGGTTTTACAGAGAGTACTCTACTGCATTGGCTCCTTACTTAGCTTGCATTTATCGTGAATCTCTTTCTATTATTTACCCCATTCCCTTAAATGTCACAAAATGCATATATTATATTTATAGATTTATTTATTCATATTCAAGAATTCATCTGTGGTATAGAAGGAGTTGTTAAGGAGATATGCTTTCAATTTATTTTTGAAGCTATTATTGCTGTCTGTCAGACATTTTATTTCATCTGGTAATTTGTCGAAAATTTTTATAGCTGCATATTTTACCCCTTTCTGTGCCAAAGATAGGTTGAATATAGGATAGTGTAAGTCTTTCTTTTTTCTGGTATTATAATCATTAATGTCACTGTTGTTTTTAAACTGGTCCATGTTGTTGAGAACAAATTTCATTAGTGAGTAAATGTACTGTGAGGCTGTTGTAAGAGTTCCCAGTCTTTTAAAAAGATGCCTATGAGATGTGCGACTATGAATCCCACACATTATTCTAACCACTTTATTTTGAGCAGTGAATAATTTTTGTCCAAGTGTTGAGTTACCCCAAAATATTATTCTGTATGACATCAGAGAGTGAAAGTATGCAAAGTATGTTAGCTTACTAATTTCTGTATCCTCAAAATTGGCAATTACTCTGATTGCAAAAGTACCTGAGCCTATTCGCTGCCTTTTTGCTTCCTGTTCCGTAGGTATGACTTAAACCACTCATACGCTATTCCATTTATACCATAGAATTGTAATTTCTATAACATAATGCCATGGTTCACCCAATCAAATGCTTTGGACAATTCACAGAAAATTCCTATTGATGTCATTTTACTATTTAAAGACTCTATTATGCGGAAAATGAAATTGTATATTGCCATCTCAGTGGAACAGCATTTTTGAAATCCGAACAGTGATTTACTAATCATCCCATTACTGTTGAGATGGCTAACCACTCTTGAGTACATTACTTTCTCGGAGATTTTTGGTAATGCTGTAAGCAAGGATATTGGCCGATAATTTTGAGGTGTCCCCCTTTTTGTAGAGAGGCCTGACAATGACATATTTTAACCTATCTGGGAAAATACCTTGAGATACTGATGCATTACGTATGTGACTCAGAATATCAGCTGTAATTGCCCCACAATGTCTTAATATCTTATCAGATTGTCATCTACTCCAACAGGGCATTTGTTTTTCAAAGATTTAATAATTTTACTAATTTCGAAAGAGGTTGTTAGGTGAAACAATCTGACTAAATTTCTTCAAAACAGACTCTTCCATGTGCTACCTGGCTTTTTCTTTTGAGCTGTTCTCACCAATTTTTTCTCCTAAAGTTAAGAAATGGTTGTTAAATACATTAGCTACTTGTGTACTGTCGGTTAGAATGGTATCGTTCTCTTTAATAGTAATACTACCTATCCCAGTGGTTACTTTTCCTGTCTCCCTTCTAACAACAGTCCATATTGATTTGATTTTATTGCCAGAGTTGCTAATTTCTTCTCTAACGTACATACTTCTTGATTTCCTTACAACTTTTCTCAGTATGTTACAATAATTTTTATAGTGTAAAACTACTTCTGGATCTTTACTAGTTCTTGCTGTATCATACAGTATTCTTTTTCTTTCTGAAGACACTTTGATACCTGTAGTAATCCGAAGTTTCTTTGAAAAGTGTACGAGGTGTGGCTAGAAAAAATCCGGACTAGTACTGGTGAAACAATAAAACGAATGCAATAAGGCTGAAAGTCGCGTGGCCTGTCACGTGACTATCGCTCCGCCTACTGCTCGAGTTTCATCTGCCTCCTGCACTCAGTCTGCCCGTGGCGTCTGTTTTAAGTAGTTGACGTTTTGTCTGTGCGTCGGAAAATGTTGAGTGTACAGAAAGAACAGCGTGTTAACATCAAATTTTGTTTCAAACTAGGAAAATCTGCAAGTGAAACGTTTGTAATGTTACAACAAGTGTACGGCGATGATTGTTTATCGCGAACACAAGTGTTTGAGTGGTTTAAACGATTTAAAGATGGCCGCGAAGACACCAGTGATGACACTCGCATTGGCAGACCATTGTCAGCAAAAACTGATGCAAACATTGAAAAAATCGGTAAACTTGTTCGACAAGATCGCCGTTCAACAATCAGAGCAGTGTCTGAGTTAACAGGAGTTGACAAGGAAAGTGTTAGGCAGATTCTTCATGAAAGTTTCAACATGACCAAAGTGTGTTCAAAAATGGTTCCAAAGTGTCTCACAATTGAACAGAAGGAACGCCGAAGAATGATTTGTTCTGACATCCTGGAAAACATTGAAAGTGATCCCACCTTCTTACAAAATGTTATTACTTGCGATGAATCGTGGTTTTTTACTTACGATCCCGAAACTAAACGCCAATCGATGCATTGGAAAATTCCTGGTTCTCCACGACAAAAAAAAGCACGAATGTCAAAATCGAAATTCAAGGCAATGATGATTGTTTTTTTTTGACATCAAAGGGATTGTGCACATTGATTGGGTACCAGAGGGACAAACAGTGAATCAGCATTACTACATTAGCGTCCTGGCTACCCTACGTGAGCGAGTACGGAGAAAACGGAACGATTTGTGGAGAAAAAAGTCATGGATCCTTCACCAAGACAATGCCCCAGCTCACAGTGCGTTGTCAGTGAAGACGTTTTTGGCAAAACACAACATTCCCATCTTAGATCATCCACCCTACTCACCTGATTTGGCCCCCTGTGACTTTTTTCTTTTCCCTAAAGTCAAGTCAGCTTTGAAAGGAACTAGATTTGAGACTGTTGAAGCAGTAAAAGAAAAAGCGACGGAAGTAATGTATGGACTTACCGAAAATGATCTGCAGCATTGCTATGAACAGTGGAAAATTCGTATGGAGCGGTGTAGAGACCGAGGAGGAGAGTACATTGAAGGAGATAACATGAAATTGTAAGTAATTGTAAATAAATGTTTTTTCCAACATCAGTCCGGTTTTTTTCTAGCCGCACCTCGTATGGTGTTACTTTCACTAATTTTCTTTGGGAAATAATGTTCAAAAAGGGATACAAATTTCTCAAGAAATTTGTTGCATTTATCATTAGCATTTGGGTCTTTATATACATCGCCCCAATTAACATTTCTTAAGCTTTCTCTGTAGTGCTCTATAGATACCGGGTTGAGCGACCTCACACTTTTACTTAATGGTTTCTGAACTGTACACTCTGTTAGGTTTTGTAAGTTAATCAGTTGTGCATCATGGTCTGACAATCCATTTACCATGGGGAAAGCATGTGTTTGTTTTACATCCCCTTTCTGTACAAATACATTATCTATTAGCGTGTTACTGTATTGAGCTATACATGTAGGGAAATTGATCACGGATTCTAAGTTATATGTAGTTAATAACACTTCTAGTTCACTTTTCCTATCAGAATTACTTAGAAAGTTTACATTGAAATCACCACAGATCAATAACTTTTTCTTTCTGTCTGACAGACAGCATAATAGGGAGTCAAACATTTTTATGAACAGCTTCCAGACTCATAATGGGGACCTGTACACTGTTGCTAATATCAGGACTACATTATCTAGCTGAAGTTCACATGCACAAACCTCAAAGTGCTGATCAATACAAAATTTGCTTACTTCTGCAGTTTTGCATTTATACCCTTGTTTTGTGAAAATGGCAACTCCTCCTTTATCATCCTAGATCTACAAGTGTAATATGCTAAATTATATCCAATTATACTGACACTATCCATGCCCACAGTTACATGGTGTTCTGACAGACAGAGTATATAATCTCAATCTTATTTTTGAGATCCTCTAAACACACTAATAGCTCATCTACTTTATTATTTATTCCCCTGATATTTTGATGAAGTAAGTTGATACTGCCCTAAGCTTTACCCCTATTTACTGTACATGAGTTTCTTTTATTCTCTTTATCTTGGTTGTGATCTGTCTGGACTTTGGCTTTAACTTAAAAAAAAAACGTGTCTGCCTGGACCCATTAACCACAGGGATCACCCCTTGTGTGACTGTGGATCCCTTACAGCAGAGGTTCCCAAACTTTTGTTTGTCACGCCCCCCCCCCCCCCCCCCCTTCTGCCGAAAAGAAAACTTCCGTGCCCCGTCCCCATAAAAAATATAGAGATTTTTATTAATTATCAAGAAACTATTGAAAAATTTGTGATGGTGACGCCATGTAACATGGTGGGCTGTATCGACTCGCAGTTATTAACGTCATCAGTCTAGTCTATCGATTATAAGCCACTCCTAAAGTAAAGAAAGTCCTTGGTAAACAAGGAAAAATATTTGCGACCTTTGCAGATTAGTGGATGCGGGCCATTATTTTAAGTTGAGTGTAGCTTCAAAAATAGTCACTCAGTCACGGTGTTAACGAACATCACTGATTTGTACGCCCATAGCGCTCCCATTGTTATTGCGCATAGGTTGACATTTATGCCAACGACGACAGTTACCGAACGGCGACAAAGGCTCGGTTCCCAGAACCAGACAAAAAATAAAAAATAAGTTTTACGAAAAAATTTTGCAGGCTACACAGAACTTTAAAAAATATGAATAAAACAACTTCCTTACCTTGATTACATTCCCTTGCTGCACACGATTTCTGCACCAGTATATGATTTTAGGACTACTCTTCGCTTGCCATATCTAGGATAAACTTTTGCTGTGTCTTCATCCAGAAGAAATACCATTATTAGTTGAAATAACATACCACACGTAACATCAGAATCCATAAGAATCACACGCAGTATTTATATTTAAATCAGATTCACTATGTTTATTTTATATTGTTTCTTTGAAATAGTTTTTTTATAATTTTACAGTATAACGTACATGTAAGGATAGTTAGGTGGAAAATAACAAGTTCTCTTATAATGTGACGTATTTATTATAAAAATATTATTTCCACACACATATGGCAAGAAACAAACAAATAAATCCATGTGAAGCATGAGCTTGCATATTTTTTACAAGATTTCGAATTCTTGGCTGAATAGTGGAAACTGCGCAACGTAAATCATTAGCAATACTGAGTTTGCTTCTAAGCTTATTTTTTATCGCCACTACCGCTGAAAATGGTCTTTCGCACAAATAAGTGGTTGAAAATGGTAAATACAGTTTCAGTGCTTGTTCTGCTGTCCTGGGATACACCGTAAGATGTTTCACCCAAAATAAAGGCTTATCCATCTTCTCAAAGTCATACTTCGCTGCAGAATCATTTTTTATTTCTAAGACCTCCTCTTGTAGTCTGTCTGGCAACACATCCACGTCAACGCGAAATGGACCCGACTCTAACCTATAATAAATTTTATCATCACAACTGTTAAGGAAGTATCGTTCGAATTCATCAATGAGGTGCTGCAAATGGTTCGATATTTTACTCTTAGTATCAGTATCCTTAAAATCGTTTTGAAATCGGGCTTCTTCCAGGATTCCAAACAATCTGGGAAAGCAGGAATAATTGCAGGCTAAAAATTTACGTTTCCATAGTTACAACCTATCAGTAAACGCTTTGATAGCATCCCGATGAAAAATTATGTTTGACTCTCCACCTTGTAATTTCAAATTCAATGTGTTTAAAGATTCTAAAATATCTGACAGATAAGCCAATGCAACATGAACACCGGGCTTTCTAAATTCCACATACAATTTAGTTTGTTATTTTTCAAAAACTGCATCACTTCGTCTCGAAGTTCAAATAATCTTCCTAGCATATTTCCTTTTGAGAGCCAGCGTACTTCTGTATGAAATAAAAGTGTTTTATACTCTGCTCCCAAGTATTCACAAAGAGCCGTAAATAACCTGGAATTTAACGCACTCTTTTTAATATGATTCACGATTGTGATGCACAATTTCAAGACATCATTGAGTTCCTTTGGAAGTGTCTTAGCTGCCAATGCTTGACGGTGTATTACACAGTGCATAGCAGTAACACTAGGGTTTTTTTCTCTGACCATCTGCACGAATCCTGAGCGACAACCTAGCATTGATGGGGCGCCGTCTGTGCATACGCCTATCAGTTTCTGCCATGATAACTCATTTTTACAAAAGAATTCAGAGACAGCTGCCATTATATTAATTGCTTTTGAAGTTGTCTTTAACTCTGTAGAAAACAGCAACTCTTCTTTAATTGCTTCATTTTCTATACAGCAAACGAAAGCTAGCAGTTGGCAACAATTCGCAACATCGGTACTCTCGTCTAACTGTATTGCGAAAAACTGCGATTGTTTGCCGGCCATAACTAATTGATTTTGTATGTCTTCGTCCATATCATCAATCCGACGTTTCACAGTATTGTCAGAAAGCGGTATTTGTGAAAGTTTTTGTTTACTTTCTGACCCAAAAACAATATCAGCAGCTTTCAACAAACAGGGTTTGACTAGTGTCTCTCCGATAAAACGACTTTTCTTGGTCCTTGAAATAAGTAGCGATAACTCATATGAGGCTTCCAGTACCTTTTCTGATGCCTGAGCGAAGGATCCAGCAGTGTCCAACTTCATTCGTTTCAAATTATCACATTTTGCAGCAAATACTTCCTTTGGCTTCTCTTTCAATGCACCATGCTTTGCCCACAAATGGCGTTCCAGACGAGAAGGTCTCATGGAATCATTGCTCAATACCTCATAGCAAATAACACATTGCGGCTGGTTAACACCATTTTTGTATAGAAGCAAAACCGTATTTGATATAATCATCATTGCATTTACGTTTTTTCACGACACTCATGGTGAAGTAAAAAGAAAACAAGAAGTTGACAGTATAATTTCGCACTAACACTGATTTTACTGAGGCACAACTGTGAAAGATTCAACGCGATTTCAGCAAAATCCAATACATCAGATGTGTCAACAACTGCAAGCAACCAACTGAAATAAAGGAAAGCTACTGTCGTCTGTCGGCACCTCAGATGACTGCCTGTGAGGAGTGGGGAAGAACACGGAAGCCCAGCCGCAGCGCAGGTAGTCAGTGCACTGTCTGTCTGCGACCTGATGGCCGAGCAGGGCTCTTGCTGGGAGAAACGGGCTTTTCCCGGATTAGGACGGAAACAGCCCACAGGCACCCTAAGAATTTGCTACCTGTTCTGCGGTGCTGTTCTGAGCAGTACAGCCTGGGGTTTTATGCGAAAATCGTTTTCGTGCCCCTATCTTTCGTTACTTATAAACGGAACGTTATAAGTTTTGAGATAACATCAATGAATTGGCCGTCAAATTTCACAGTAATTAAGTAAGGTCATGGATACACCTCACACATCACTGGAAAATGTGCACAGTGCCAAGCAGTTATCTCTGTACTCGTACCAAAAGAAGCCAATGTCGCAGCAAAGAACGTACACTAATTTCAAACGAAATTATGCCGTATTTTAAAAAGGCAGAAGAAAAGAAAATAACTGTTTTGTCGGATAAGTAATCCGAATGAAAGAGCTGTAGTACCGACTGCTCGAAAAAAAAAATGAATAGCCTCACTAATGGATTTCATTGTCTACCTAGCTGGGTTATGTTTCATTGTTAGCTTGTCCGCAGCTCGTGGTCGTGCGGCAGCGTTCTCGCTTCCCACGCCAGGGTTCCCGGGTTCGATTCCCGGCGGGGTCAGGGATTTTCTCTGCCTCGTGATGACTGGGTGTTGTGTGCTGTCCTTAGGTTAGTTAGGTTTAAGTAGTTCTAAGTTCTAAGGGACTGATGACCATAGATGTTAAGTCCCATAGTGCTGAGAGCCATTTGAACCATTTTTTTTTTTCATTGTTAGCAGTCACGACAATGTTTCCAGAACGGCGTGAAGTACTCTGCTCAGAACGAACACTTGTACTAGTTTCGCATTCATGTCGTGCACATTTTTCTGGTGACAAAGGGCATAACCCTGGCGTCCAAATTACGAACCCGCCAGTTCATTTGAAGCGTGTACAGTCTTATTAAAGTCACTGTAATCGCATCACATGGGGATCCGCGGGTTGACATGGTAATAAAACGGCATTTTTCCAGTTACACAGTATAAATGATTATTACTCTGATGAACATAGCCTACTACGGCTGAAAGTTATAACATGATTACGTTCAGTTCATGTGTACAAATGTACGGAATAGTTAATACCTGACTTTTCTGTTTTCCAATTGTCAGAAGTAAGTTGTTTACAAATCTGATATATTAGAATTAGCGCATATCGCCATCGTAATTTTGAGAGTTTCTGTGTGTGACATTCTAAACATGACATTCAAAACGTGATCTTCAAATGCTGTATGTTCTAGGATAGGTTATTGGGATAGGATTGCGGGAAGTGGGATGCCAAACGATTGCATTTAGCACCATCATTTATCATTAATACCTGCACATTAATTTTTATTAAAATATCGATATTAAAAAGAAATATCAGGTTTATACCGCTAACTCCACCCGCGGCCCGCTTGCAACATCATCACGCCCCCCAGTTTGGGAACCCATGCCTTACAGTTTCTGCTAGTAAAGAAGCTAACTTATTTTTCCCCATCCTATTGAGGTGCAGGCCATGTTTAGTGTATCCCCACCTACCAATAGCATTTACTGGAACAGCACTTGCGTGAGATTTGGTCAGTGTCTGGAGCATCCTGTTCAGCTCAGTGTTAACATGCCTTACAGCAGTGTTTACCCAGGGCTGATCATAGCGCTGAGAGACCTTTACAAACCCCACATTTGTGTGCTCAGTTTCTGCTTCTATTTTATCCAGGTCAGTCCTAATACTGTATCTTGGATTCATAGCCAGGCTGTTTCCTGCTCCCCCAACTATACTTACCTGATCTTCCTTTTCAAAGTCCCTGCATAGCTGACCTAAGTTTTCTGTCACCTGGATAAGGCTAGCACTTGGTTTCACAAAACCTGTGACCTGGTAGCCTGCACCTAATTTCCCCTTTAACTGCTGGCCCACACCCCTCCCATGACTGCTGCCTATAAGCAGAATTCTTCTTTTCCTAGTCGGGTTTCATCCTGACCTGTCTTTTTTCTTTAAACTAATATTCTGCTTCAAACTGCTTTCAACTACATCTGGATGAGGTCCTTCCTCCACTTCATATAGCAAGACAAACTGATTTACTAATTGAATTTCTGGAGTTTTTTCAAGTTTTCCCTTTTTCGCTCTTTGCTTGCTACTTTTTCCCAGTTCCCAGTCTCTTTTTCCTCCCTTAACCTATATAATTCCAAGGTCGCGTTTTCTAATTCAGCCTTAAGGGCACACATTTTTGCCTCCTTTGCAGTGATTTTTCTGTCCTTTCTACATAACATACACTGCCATGGAAGAGCCTCATTTTCTACCCTTGTTTCCTCACCGCTACATTCGCCCCAATGAAACCATAACTTACAGTCTTCACAGAACACCCCCTTTTTCAAATTTCTACGGCAACCACCACATTTGTCGCACGTAGTTTGATAGACAAACTTAACACAAAAGCAGAGAATAAGTTGGCACAAGACCACAGCCGTTTCGTAACCTGTAGCCTACTAATCCGTAAATAAACACTAATGTAAACAAATTTTAAACTTACTTTCGAAAGTTTTAACTATGTAAACTCTGTATGACCGATACGAGTTAATTTGCGTCTGCCGAGCTCCAGACATAATAACTCCACATATAGCTCCATATAATAACTCAATATAATACGTGAACGAGCTTCACAAGCAACACGGGTAGCCAGCCTTGTGCTATACTCTTACAATACAATCTACTAAAGGAGTAAGTGTCAGTAATAACAAAGTTCAGGCAAAACAATATATTATAAGCTTATTTGTTATCTGTAGTTAAGCTCTACTGTAAATGTGTTAGCCTATAATTTAAGGATTTTATTTAAACATCATGTACCTGAATCTCAGTTTGCTCTGTAGAATGCTTTCTGTCATGTGATTTTCAGTCTGATGAGCATAATGCGATAAGCATTGTGTGATGTCAGGGTGACTGAATGCGGGTTTGAACAGTCGTCCTCCCGAACGCGAGTACAGCGTGATAACCACTGTGCCACCTCACTTGGTATACTCTTGAGAAAATTTAGGCGACTGGCATTTGAAGTGGACTGCCAAAGGATTCTACTGCCACGAATGTACACTGCGCGTAAGGACCACAAAGATGAGATACGAGAAATTAGGGCTCATACAGAGGCATGTAGACAGCCATTTTTCCCTCGTTCTATTTGCGAGTGGACCAGGGAAGGAAATGACTAGTAGTGGTATAGGCTACCCTCCGCCACACACCATACTGTGGCTTACGGTGTATCTTTGTAGATATAGATGTAGACTGTTATCAAAGTAAATGTTAGAGGAATGTGAATGGTGACGAGATAATTTCACTTTCTTGGTTGTATGAAATGTGTGTAGGAGAGACTTTTACAGCCACAAGGTGGTCAAATGTTGTGGTAATAGTGCATTACCTAAATGATTTAACTAATTGACTGCTGTGTCAGAAATTAAGCAAAATTTGTTAACCACAGGGAAATGGGTGATCCCATGAATAAAATTAACAGTACTTCCAAAAAGGACAGACTGCAGAATATATCTGCAGTGTTGGAATAACTATGTAGCGGTAGCAATGAATTTTCTTTGTATCTTATGAATTACCATGTCTCTGTATGTTTGTATATGTAAATATGTGTATGTACTAACAGTAAGTTTTTTCACGTACAATACCAATCAGCATTCTCGTATAACGAAAGCAAAGAATTATGTGGATGCATGTGCAAAAGAACAGACACAATACGGGATCTGTAGCTGTGTTAGATGTTATGTAAATTGTAGAGGGAGAGGGGAGAAAGAAAAGGAAACAGAAGGAACTAACGATTTCAGCTGCATCGGGACTTCGTGTAAAATCAGTGGCAATGAGTGAAAATGTGTGCCGGGCCATGACTCAACCAGTGATCTCCTGTTCACCACACAGTTGCAGTAGCTACTGCTCCATCTTAAGACAGTATTTATCGCAAATGCAAAGAGTATCTCGGCATACCTATAGTCCAATCCACGAATGATGGCAGTTCGCGCATGTCGAAACACAGACGAGGTATGCATTGTCGACGATTCCAAGCGACAGTTGCAGTATGGACCATGGCCGTGCTTTCCGCTCGAAGAAAGCATATATTCTGCAAATTATCTCTCTCCCTTGCTCGTGTAGAAAGTATCACTTATCAGCACCTTCAGCGATGACAACTCGCAAAAAAAATAGAATAAAAATTCACTAAACAATTAACTACGATCACGTTTAATGCTCACATTAGCTGTGGCATTCAGAGCAGAGCGCTCAGAACACTACTTAACGCTCATTGGCTGTCGGAGAATGCGTGACGTAGGTGTGCAGAACTCGACCCCCATCGTCCGCGGCTCCAACTATAACACCATATATCTGCAGTCCCCATCATTTTCCTCCACTGATTGGCTTCGAAGGGCAATGAATCCATAACTTTCAGTGTGGATGCACATTTAAGTTCGACATTCTGGGGGAATCTAAAAGTAGAAGCCGTGGAGTTCTACATCTACATCTACATTTATACTCCGCAAGCCACCCAACGGTGTGTGGCGGAGGGCACTTTACGTGCCACTGTCATTACCTTCCTTTCCTGTTCCAGTCGCGTATGGTTCGCGGGAAGAACGACTGTCTGAAAGCCTCCGTGCACGCTCTAATCTCTCTAATTTTACATTCGTGATCTCCTCGGGAGGTATAAGTAGGGGGAAGCAATATATTCGATACCTCATCCAGAAACGCACCCTCTCGAAACCTGGACAGTAAGCTGCACCGCGATGCAGAGCGCCTCTCTTGCAGAGTCTGCCACTTGAGTTTATTAAACATCTCCGTAACGCTATCACGGTTACCAAATAACCCTGTGGCGAAACGCGCCGCTCTTCTTTGGATCTTCTCTATCTCCTCCGTCAACCCGATCTGGTACGGATCCCACACTGATGAGCAATACTCAAGTATAGGTCGAACGAGTGTTTTGTAAGCCACCTCCTTTGTTGATGGACTACATTTTCTAAGCACTCTCCCAATGAATCTCAACCTGGTACCCGCCTTACCAATAATTAATTTTGTATGATCATTCCACTTCAAGTCGTTCCGCACGCATACTCCCAGATATTTTACAGAAGTAACTGCTACCAGTGTTTGTTCCGCTATCATATAATCATACAATAAAGGATCCTTCTTTCTATGTATTCGCAATACATTACATTTGTCTATGTTAAGGGACAGTTGCCACTCCCTGCACCAAGTGCCTATCCGCTGCAGATCTTCCTGCATTTCGCTACAATTTTCTAATGCTGCAACTTCTCTGTATACTACAGCATCATCCGCGAAAAGCCGCATGGAACTTTCGACACTATCTACTAGGTCATTTATATATATTGTGAAAAGCAATGGTCCCATAACACTCCCCTGTGGCACGCCAGAGGTTACTTTAACGTCTGTAGACGTCTCTCCATTGATAACAACATGCTGTGTTCTGTTTGCTAAAAACTCTTCAATCCAGCCACACAGCTGGTCTGATATTCCGTAGGCTCTTACTTTGTTTATCAGGCGACAGTGCGGAACTGTATCGAACGCCTTCCGGAAGTCAAGAAAAATAGCATCTACCTGGGAGCCTGTATCTAATATTTTCTGGGTCTCATGAACAAATAAAGCGAGTTGGGTCTCACACGATCGCTGTTTCCGGAATCCATGTTGATTCCTACATAGTAGATTCTGGGCTTCCAAAAACGACATGATACTCGAGCAAAAACCATGTTCTAAAATTCTACAACTGATCGACGTCAGAGATATAGGTCTATAGTTTTGCGCATCTGCTCGACGACCCTTCTTGAAGACTGGGACTACCTGCGCTCTTTTCCAATCATTTGGAACCCTCCGTTCCTCTAGAGACTTGCGGTACACGGCTGTTAGAAGGGGGGCAAGTTCTTTCGCGTACTCTGTGTAGAATCGAATTGGTATCCCGTCAGGCCCAGTGGACTTTCCTCTGTTGAGTGATTCCAGGGTGGCCGAGCGGTTCTAGGCGCTTCAGTCTGGATCCGCGCGACAGCTACGGTCGCAGGTTCGAATCCTGTCATGGACAGGTGTCGCTAGATGGGGATGTGAATTGGCATGGGAGCATGCCGAGACAGTCTACGCTTTTGGAATAAACACGGTGTCCAAGTGACGCAATGGTTAATACAGCTACCTAAAAAGTAAGAGATCGCGTATTCAAGTCCTAGTGTGACACACATTTTCACTTGTCATCACCAATTCTGCGTAAAGTCCCATCCGTGTAACATGTCACAGTGTAGAACAGCACTGTACCAAAAAAGTGTATCACAGATAACAGTTCGGCTATATAACAGCCTACCCAGTGATTTAAAATCGCAGCAACAAAAAAAAATTTTTAAACATAATCTTAAGTCTTTTCTAGTGGAAAAATGTGTTTACTCTGCAAAAGAATTTTTAAATTACAAAAAATAGCCTTGTAAACAATGATTATGTAATAATGGTTAGCCGGACGGGGTGGTTCTAGGCGCTTCAGTCTGGAACCGCGTGACAGCTACGGTCGCAGGTTCGAATCCTGCCTCGGGCATGGATGTGTGTGATGTCCTTAGGTTAGTTAGGTTTACATAGTTCTAAGTTCTAGGGGACTGATGACCTCAGATGTTAAGTCCCATAGTGCTCAGAGCCATTTGAACCATTTTTAATAATAGTTAAAGTCAAATTTTCACTTGTCACTTGTAATTTATGATTGTTATCTGTAATTAATTTTGTCATGCTCTCTCTCCTCTCTCTCTGTGTGTGTGTGTATGTGTATGTGTGTGTGTGTGTGTGTGTGTTTCTGCTCCATTCGCAATTTTAACTTGTCCTATATTCAATGTACTGTTTAAGTATGTAATGAATCAAATGGACCAATAAATAAATGAATGAATGAATGAATATGCAGCTGATTCATTAGTTCATTCCCTTTCCTTTCCTTGTCCCCCTCCCCTTCCCCTTCAATTTACATAATAATAAACCAAAGAAAGAGACGAAAATAAAGTCATACAGCAAACACTCTAGGAATTAGGAATGTTTCGATGTGTGCATTACGTATAAAGAATTGTATTATCTGTGTCCAAGATTGAGCACAAATGTAAAGCAAGTCTCAAACTCATGAAACTTTTCCTTTTCCGTAGAAGTTATGCGAATAGTGATTTCACTATATGTCACTAATGTTGAGACTTATTTCTTGCTTAAGTCGGATGCTATTCATTGCACGATTAAAGTGATCGTGACCGACTGGTCAGTGATGCCAAACTTTATTGAGTGACCCTGTTATGAACAATGGACATATGCACTATCTGCAAAAAAAATGTGTTTCCGTAAAACGAGAATGAGATACGCAGGCAATCTGCAAATGTGCAAATTATTAGAATTAAATATTAAGGCACAAGATACGTCAGTAACTATATTCTAATGGGATTCCTCGTGAGTGAGCCCTAGCAATATGTACGTAAAACAATATATAAATATGGCAACTTGCAGAGGAATTACGACAGTAATCATTTTCAAGCAACCAATACTAAATCAGATTTGAAAATATAACAGTGTTAACTTGCACAGGCTTAGACTACAGTAAATAACAGTAATGTACACCCGTGTACCTGTAACACGGTGTGACTACCTCTGCAAAAGTGCATACACAAAATCCCATGAGTGTTTCATGTAGTCCGAGCATTACTACTCAAGATCGGCACGGTGGCGTGAGCAACGAACACGCTGTTGTGGTGGTCTAATTCTAATTGTTGGCGATGCCGTTGTCATGGAGTCGGCGTCCTTGAAGTTTAAATGGAGGACGAAGATAATTTTGTAATCTACGAGATTATGTATAAATGCGAAGCCACTTGTACCATCTGTTCTGCTATTTTATATTTAGCTGCTGTCGGTTGAATGACCTAGTTCAAGACTACGTACAGCACTTCGTAAACAAATCTACGCACAGTGTGAGACCACTGTAATTACCTAATGGTAGCATGGCCCATGTTACAAGAGTCAATCCACATATAAAATATAAAGTTTAATGCCTAATATCAGTAAAGACAAAACAAATAATTCACTAGTGTTATGTGTTTTGTTGCAAATAATTAAGGTGTGCAATTACTATAATTACCATTTCTATACAGTAGCGCACTAACTATTTCTTTAGAGTGGGGGCAAGCTAACCTATTTAATGATTTCGTCTTTCAGCAAAACCGTTAAGACGCATGCATACCGATATTGTGGAAAAGTGTGTTAGGTAAGCAGCATTATGTTGTTATACAAAGAGAAACAACTAATTAGTACTAATATGGACCCAGTTTTATATGTCGTGCCTTTGCAAACAATTTCTTTGTTTTAATTTTTAAAAAGACATCATTTACCTGGGAAGAAATTGGTCCTACTTTTTTTGAGACCATTAACGAAGTAGATTGCAATATCAGTCGGCCAGAGATAAACCTTTTGTCATTATTACTATTTTACAAACACTGTGCATTACTTCTTATTGAAAAAAAGAAAACCATAATTTGTTTGAAAAAGAATAACGCATTTATTTAGTTTTTATTTAGACTAAAATTTTTTATGTACAATTTCCAAATGCAGTTTTGCTTTCGACCGTTAAACAAATTCTTTCATGACACCAATAAGATTAATTTTTTCAGCCCTGTCTTAAGGAACATGGAGGAGGAGTAGATCGATTAGTCTCGACTGAGTCATTATTGATCTGAGGCAAGTTTTAAGTCGTCTCAGGGTTCTGAATGACTTCTCAGAGGATGCTGAAGATAGTGGAACTGTCAGAATCAGAATGATGAGCCGAATAACTTCCTGAAAGAGTTCCTTAAATCTACCAGGTTCAGCAATACCTTTCCTTCCATTAGAGGATACATTACATTGTTGTACAGCAATCGTAGTGGTTCGCAGAATTTCGAGCTGTGTGTGTAACCTATCCAGGTTAAAGTCTTTTGTATGCGCTCCAGGCAGTTCTTCCAAGTGTCGTGTACATGGAGGATGTGTTTGGGAGGATGTAATAACTTTCTCTTCAAGATGGGATAGTCGCTTTGGATCCCCTTGGTTGAATCTTTGATCAGTATCATTCAGAAGATCAAGAATTTCAAACAAATCTTTCCTAAATTTTCGTTTTCGAGACAACAGATGATGGTTCTGTATATTGCGATTTCGCTGCTATTTTTGTTTGAGTCTCTCATATTTAGGTTTTTAGAATAATCTTTTGATTTCTCTAACAGCATGTCAAATGCTTCCATAGTCCTAAGATTTGCAAGAACTACTTTTAGAACCTCTACAGAATGTTTCATTCCGGCAGTATGAAACTTTGGATTCTGTAGGGATCTGTGCAGTTCCTTACACAGTCCAAACGCTTCGATAGTTACTGATACACAAAAAATAGTTTCGATCTTCTCGTGTCGCTTCGCATAGCCCTGCAGGACTGACCTTCTTCCGTCTCTAACTGAGCTCGGAACATTCAATATTTCGGTCACCGTTTTCTGGACCCCTCATGGTTTTCCCCGAAAAACACGCTACGCTCGCAGATTCCAGTCCTGTTTCGGGCATATGTGTGTGATGTCCGGCGGGTGGGACACATTGGAATCAGTCGTTGAGCCTTTGGGTTTGGATTCGTCTCATAGACACTAGATGGTAGCGCAACATCTGAATACACGATTTCAAAGTCAAGTATTTTCAAAAAAGCACTAACTTCATCATATATACCCATCACCTTTCTCTTCGGATCTGGTAGAATTTGCACAATGCTTGTTCTGTTGGTTTTTGATGTTTTAGTAAACTCACTTTTATACCAATGTGAAACTTCTCTTTTCAGTAACGAACCCTGTCTCTTCGGAATCATCACCATCCGCACCTTCAAGTTCAGATTCACTTCTATGGTCCTATTCAGTGTTTTCATCACTCAAACTGAGAGGGCTAACCAAACGAACTGAAGCCACTTTAACATTGTCGAGAAAATATCAATAATGGAATACATGGCAACAATGGCGCAATAGCTCAAGGTTAAGGCATCGGTTAGGCATAAAAAACTGCTGCTGTTGTACTTTTTACAATAGCGCTCCCGCTCGAGGGTTAATTTAATTGTTGCTGACGCGTATGGTATGACAGTGGAGGAGATTACACGGGGGGCGCGGGCACAGGAGCATTGACTGTCTGCCTGTTCCTGTTCCTCTTTTGTAATGATTTCGCTAGGCAGTGGCCTTTCGGTTAGCGCACGCAGTTTTGGGTCGTGGTCAATCTGTGAGACATCGAAACTAGATCGAGCTAGAGACCGCCCGTCAAAATTTTTAAAATGTAAGCATAGAGCGAAAATATTCATTTCATCTTCAATTAACTACTAAGACCAATCAGTATTGAGCTAGGAAATTTATGACAAATAAATGACATAAAATAGTTACACACCTTTCACCACAAAGGTTCGTTCATATTACCTCGAAACTGGAAATCAAAGGTGTGTGTCTTTATTTCAGTATAGAAAATTGTAGAAAATCACTGGCTACACTGTAGACTTTTCACTTCCGTTACCAGAGCAACAATGCATAGTGATGTAACTAAGGAGTGAAGGGAGGAAAAAGGGGGGGGGGCGGAGTGTTAGAATACTGCCTCTCCTCACATTTAGGTTATCACGTTGTTTTTATTTTCTTAAATACTGAGTTGTTCGTAAAGTGTGGCGGACATTGTCCTAGCAGCGAGACAGGTCACGCATGCCGACTGCTGTTTGGGCACTGTGTAATGTAATAAAATAAAATATGAGCCGTGACTTACACAAAAAAGAAACACACATTAATGCAATGGCTCAGCATAAAAGAGAAATCGCTAATGTAGGAGTATTATTAACAGTGTAATATGTTGTTTAATTTAGCCGACGTGTATAAGCACTCAGTAAACTAGCTCAGTTCTCAGGGTAGTTACGTAATCGTCTATAATTAATTGTCCTATTCTTATGTATCCAACACTAGGCTTGTGAGAAGCCGTGTGTTTATTGCACCAGAGAATACTTGCTAAGTCTGTACGATGTACACTACTGTAGTATGTAACTTAACATCGTGGTTTCGTCTCGATTCCCCAATATAAGATAACAAGAGTAGCATCTACAAATGAAATTCTATAATGGAACTGGAATCCTGTGACCAGAACTTTTCTGCCTGGAATGTTATCTCGTTATATAAAGAAAACCTGTAAATAAAATTGTTAAATTGTTAGTAGCTGCCTCCGGTCTCGTGGGATCTGCAATAAAGTTAATTGTCCTACTTGTCTGTAATCAATGTTTCCGGTTTTTGTAAATGCTCAAAATTCTTCTTCTGCCTATGCGGTTGGGTGATTGGAATAAGGTGGATAGATTAACATTTAGATCTATGGAACTTAGCGCAGAAGTGTCTTCTAATAGAGATTACAGACAATTCCCATACAGTTATCAACTTGTCCGGGAAATTTTGCTATCACTCCATCACAGATTCTCACGGAAGATATTGTTGCCAATATAGAAGCAGGGATTCGTCTGTTATCACCGCATTCTGCCGATGAAATCATGATGGAAACAGCCAGGATATTACATAAAGCCAAGCCACCCAGCAGTAATTTATCCCTAGGAGAAAGGAAGGCGTTACGGGAGATTAATGCGGAGAGGAATATTATTGTACTTACTTCTGATGAGGGTAATTCTACTGTCGTGCTGAAGAGTGAGGATTATCATAGAAAGATCAGTGACCTCTTGGATCCTACCACATATAAAAAACCGAAAAAGGACCCTACAACGAAAGTGATAAGTGCTACCCAGCGATTAATAAAAAGCTCTTCCATTCGTACAGAAGATAAAAGATACATTTGCAAAACTGAAGCTTACCCTCCTAGACTATATGGGTTACCTAAGATACACAAGACCAATGTCCCATTGAGACCGATAGTAAGTGCCATTGGGGCTCCTACTGAAGAGCTGGCTAGATATCTTGCTTCTTTGTTGCAACCGTATATAGGTAAAACTGACACTCATATTAAAAATTCCATGCATTTTATCGAAAAACTGAGGGAGATCACAGTTAGTCCAAGTGACATCCTTGTCAGTTTCGATGTAGTATCCCTGTTCACCATGGTCCCTGTTGACGAAGCTCTTTCTTACATAGCTGATTTGTTTCCTACTGATATAATATCTTTGCTTCGACATTGTCTGTTGTTGTTGTGGTCTTCAGTCCTGAGACTGGTTTGATGCAGCTCTCCATGCTACTCTATCCTGTGCAAGCTTCTTCATCTCCCAGTACCTACTGCAACCTACATCCTTCTGAATCTGCTTAGTGTACTGATCTCTTGGTCTCCCTCTACGATTTTTACCCTCCACGCTGCCCTCCAATGCTAAATTTGTGATCCCTTGACGCCTCAAAACATGTCCTACCAACCGATCCCTTCTTCTAGTCAAGTTGTGCCACAAACTTCTCTTCTCCCCAATCCTATTCAATACTGCCTCATTAGTTACGTGATCTACCCACCTTATCTTCAGCATTCTTCTGTAGCACCACATTTCGAAAGCTTCTATTCTCTTCTTGTCCAAACTGGTTATCGTCCATGTTTCACTTCCATACATGGCTACACTCCATACAAATACTTTCAGAAACGACTTCCTGACACTTAAATCTATACTAGATGTTAACAAATTTCTCTTCTTCAGAAACGATTTCCTTGCCATTGCCAGTCTACATTTTATATCCTCTCTACTTCGACCATCATCAGTTATTTTACTCCCTAAATAGCAAAACTCCTTTACTACTTTAAGTGTCTCATTTCCTAATCTAATCCCCTTAGCATCACACGATTTAATTTGACTACATTCCATTATCCTCGTTTTGCTTTTGTTGATGTTCATCTTATATCCCCCTTTCAAGACACTGTCCATTCCGTTCAACTGCTCTTCCAAGTCCTTTGCTGTCTCTGACAGAATTACAATGTCATCGGCGAACCTCAAAGTTTTTACTTCTTCTCCAAGAATTTTAATACCTACTCCGAATTTTTCTTTTGTTTCCTTTACTGCTTGTTCAATATACAGATTGAATAACATCGGGGAGAGGCTACAACCCTGTCTCACTCCTTTCCCAACCACTGCTTCCGTTTCATGCCCCTCGACTCTTATAACTGCCATCTGGTTTCTGTACAAATTGTAAATAGCCTTTCGCTCATTGTATTTTACCCCTGCCACCTTCAGAATTTGAAAGAGAGTATTCCAGTTAACGTTGTCAAAAGCTTTCTCTAAGTCTACAAATGCTAGAAACGTAGGTTTGCCTTTTCTTAATCTTTCTGCTAAGATAAGTCGTAAGGTTAGTATTGCCTCACGTGTTCCAACATTTCTACGGAATCCAAACTGATCTTCCCCGAGGTCCGCTTCTACCAGTTTTTCCATTCGTCTGTAAAGAATTCGCGTTAGTATTTTGCACCTGTGACTTATTAAACTGATAGTTCGGCCATTTTCACATCTGTCAACACCTGCTTTCTTTGGTATTGGAATTATTATATTCTTCTTGAAGTCTGTGGGTATTTCGCCTGTCTCATACATCTTGCTCACCAGATGGTAGAGTTTTGTCATGACTGGCTCTCCCAAGGCCATCAGTAGTTCTAATGGAATGTTGTCTACTCTCGCGGCCATGTTTCGACTCAGGTCTTTCAGTGCTCTGTCAAACTCTTCACGCAGTATCTTATCTCCCATTTCATCTTCATCTACATCTTCTTGCATTTCCATAATATTGTCCTCAAGTACATCGCCCTTGTATAAACCCTCTATATACTCCTTCCACCTTTCTGCCTTCCCTTCCTTGCTTAGAACTGGGTTTCCATCTGAGCTCTTGATATTCACACAAGTGGTTCTCTTCTCTCCAAAGGTCTCTTTATTTTTCCTGTAGGCAGTATCTATCTTACCCCTAGTGAGACAAGCCTCTACATCCTTACATTTGTCCTCTAGCCATCCCTGCTTAGCCATTTTGCACTCCTGTCGATCTCATTTTTGAGACGTTTGTATTCCTTTTTGCCTGCTTCATTTACTGCATTTTTATATTTTCTCCTTTCATTAATTAAATTCAATATTTCTTCTGTTACCCAAGGATTTCTATTAGCCCTCGTCTTTTTACCTACTTGATTCTCTGCTGCCTTCACTACTTCATCCCTCAGAGCTACCCATTCTTCTTCTACTGTATTTCTTTCCCCCATTCCTGTCAATTGTTCCCTTATGCTCTCCCTGAAACTCTCTACAACCTCTGGTTCTTTCAGTTTATCCAGGTCCCATCTCCTTAAATTCCCACCTTTTTGCAGTTTCTTCAGTTTAAATCTGCAGTTCATAACCAATAGATTGTGGTTAGAATCCATATCTGCCCCTGGAAATGTCTTACAATTTAAAACCTGGTTCCTAAATCTCTGTCTTACCATTATATAATCTATCTGATACCTTTTAGTATCTCCAGGATTCTTCCAGGTATACAACCTTCTTTTATGATTCTGAACCAAGTGCTAGCTATGATTAAGTTATGCTCTGTGCAATATTCTACAAATCGGCTTCCTCTTTCATTTCTTCCCCCCAATCCATATTCACCTACTATGTTTCCTTCTCTCCCTTTTCCTACTGACGAATTCCAGTCACCCATGACTATTAAATTGTCTCCCTTCACTACCTGAATAATTTCTTTTATCTCGTCATACATTTCATCAATTTCTTCATCATCTGCAGAGCTAGTTGGCATATAAACTTGTACTACTGTAGTAGGCATGGGCTTTGTGTCTATCTTGGCCACAATAATGCGTTCACTATGCTGTTTGTAGTAGCTAACCCGCACTCCTATTTTTTTATTCATTATTAAACCTACTCCTGCATTACCCCTATTTGATTTTGTATTTATAACCCTGTAATCACCTGACCAAAAGTCTTGTTCCTCCTGCCACCGAACTCCACTAATTCCCACTATATCTAACTTTAACCTATCCATTTCCCTTTTTAAATTTTCTAACCTACCTGCCGGATTAAGGGATCTGACATTCCACGCTCCGATCCGTAGAATGCCAGTTTTCTTTCTCCTGATAACGACGTCCTCTTGAGTAGTCCCCGCCCGGAGATCCGAATGGGGGACTATTTTACCTCCGGAATATTTTACCCAAGAGGGCGCCATCATCATTTAATCATACAGTAAAGCTGCATGCCCTCGGGAAAAATTACGGCTGTAGTTTCCCCTTGCTTTCAGCCGTTCGACATTGTCTATCCTCGACTTATTTTCAATGTAACAACAAGTTTTATGAACAAATTGATGGGGTGGCCATGGGTAGCCCTCTGAGCCCTGCTATTGCTAATCTATTTATGGAATTTTTCGAACAACAGGTGCTGCAGTCGGCCAAGAAATGCACTTTGAAATGGTATCGATACGTGGATGACACCTTTGTGATATGGAATCATGCTGAAGAGGAACTGAGTGATTTTTTGGTGCACATAAACAGTTTCAATCCAAAGATACAATTCACCATGGAGAAAGAGAGTAATGGACAACTAAATTTTTTGGATGTATTGGTTATTAAACGAGCAGACAGGACATTAGGGCACAAGGTATATAGGAAAGACACACACACCGATCGTTACCTACATAAGAATTCAAATCATCATCCTAGGCAGAAGAGAGGAGTCTTAAAAACTTTAGTGGACAGAGCTAATAACGTCTGTGAGCCAATTTACTTGAAAGATGAATTAAGCCATTTGCGAACAGCTTTCAAAAGAAATGGGTACACTGACAAGGAAATAGATCGAGCACTCCACCTTAGAAGAAAAGTGTCCGAAAATACACGAAGCAACAACCGTCGGCTGGAAAGTTTTTCTTCCATTTATTCATAACATCACGGACCGTACTGGTACAGTTTTGGCCAAGTTTCAAGTGGAGACAATCTTTCGACCTACCAAGAAAATTAGTGAAAGTTTAAGATCGGTGAAAGTCGCACGACACCCCTTAGCTACCCCAGGTGTGTATAAAATTCCGCGTAGCTGTGGCATGGTTTATATTGGAACAACTAAAAGGAGTGTTAATACCCGCCTAACGGAACACAAAAGGAACTGTAGATTGGGACAGATTGACAAATCAACTGTAGCGAAACACGTTTTCAAAGACGGTGATCACGAAATAAAATTTAGTGAGACAAACGTGATAGCTAGGACCTCACATTATTATACTCGCATGTATAGAGAAGCTGTAGAGATCTACAAGCACGGAAATAATTTTAATAGAAAAGAAGAAGGATTAAAACTAGACAAGAAATGGCGGTCGACTTTGTACCAACGAAGTGACAATCGATTATCTGTAATCGAGAGAGATGGCACTAGCCAGAGATAGTTTTAAAGTCGAAAGCACGTGACGAGTGGTAGCGCCATCTAAGCGCTCTATATAAGCGGGACCACCAGCGCCTAGCAGCCAGTCGACGACTCACCTCAGAAGATGTTGCACGCAGTAGGCAACGAAACGTCAGGAAGGAGAAGAAGTTTTATATATGGACCACGGCAATTCAGCCCGAAAGTTTTAATTAATGATGTCCATTGTAGCTCTATCTCTTCTTCTTTGGCGTACTTGTCGATTATTTATAAAATTTATCGTAATATTTAGTTTACATTTTTTTAAACCCAAGTCCACCCAGGAGAAACAGTACAACTGTTGGCCGGTGTTTGTCATTTACGATAAGACCTCGCATCACGTATGCCTGCGTGACCGCGAATCTAAAATGATTAGGAAAAGTTTTGCGCCACCTGCATTTCTGCGAACTTGTGTGGTTTTAGATTCAAGGGGAACCGAACAGTAAGTGATAAGGATGGTGGCAATACATGTTTTGAACATTATAGTCTGGCGCTAGTCCCCTAAATTCGGCGCGCTGGCCCCTCTGTAGTTTGCCTATATGTCGCAGCCGGCTCTGAGGGTCCGATCAGTCTCAACTACTGCTCGAAAGTGCTGTGGAGAGTTTGTTACGTATGTATACAGATGCTGTCCACCACTAGGGGTCACAGACTGAAAAATGGGATTAAAGGAGAGGACAGAATGTAATAGGTGTTATAAAATGCTTCAGTCAAAACCAAAAATCGCATCCAACAAAAATACTTATCCCTATTTCTTGACAGCGGCGTAGTTTATTCACTTGCTTTGCTTATACATCGAATAAAAGTTAATTTGGGGAGGGGGGGGGCAGAAACCGTATCTCGCTCCCCCCCCCCCTTCAGAGTTTGAAGTGGCGGGGGGGGGGGAATGATACCTCTCCTGCTCTCCCCCCCCCCCCCCCCACCACACTCCCGGTTGATACGCCGTTGTTTCTATGTTTATTTCTATGTAAAGCACGAGTACTGGACGTTATTGCGACTTCTAGGAGTTCTACACAAAGTGATCTGGAAGTACCTAATCCTTATCGATTCGTCGGTTCTGACCTCACAAGCATCACCACACTACAATATGACTGAACTACATTTTACCTCAAATAAACGCTAAATTGATTATTTATCAATTTTTATCTCTTTCTAGAAAAATATTGCAACTAATTTTTGTGTAATTATGTATTATATGTTATGTGAACAGACTAAAATAGAGTGGAATGCGTGAAGCTTATACATGATGAGTCCTTTAAGTATGAAGTACATGTCCTACGTCGACACTCCTAGCATTGAGAAGAACATTTGATTTCAGTGAGTAATTTTATAAAGAAAATTCCTCGCCTCAATCAAAGGGAACAGTGAAACGATACATAAATGATTCTTAAAGCTCTGTATATTTTGTATTACAAATGCTGTTAGGAATCTGTAAATGACTGACATTTTACACGCATGGCGAGGAAGGAAAACTTAATATATACCGCTAATTTCGATAAAAATGAACAAAAAGTTATATCTGAATTTTTGTAAGCTGTTCATCACTTGTTTCTATACATTTTTTCCTTCGTCTTGAGCTAGCTTACTCTCTCCTGCCTTGGCCATTGCTTATGAAAGTATTTGTAATTCTTACTCAATAATAACTGCATTAACTGGAAACGGCGGAAGTGCATTATTTTAAGAGTAATAATTTTAAGAGTAATAATCTTTATTTTTTCATATGATGAACCAAAGCTTCCGGTTTTTGTAAGTGCATGGAATGATTTCCAGAGTAATGGCTTGCCAATGAACAGTTGCACAGGGCAACACTGATTCTGTGGCAAAGGGTTTATTAATCAATTTCAAGTAATTTTGGTCTGCTGAACACGGAAATAATATTTTTGTTGTGCTGACTCTAATTTTCGAGATAAAGGCAATCCATTTATACTATAAATTAAATCATAAGAAAGAGGAGAATGTTTTTTAAAACTTTTATTTTAAAGTTATCAGATGATTTCAGAGAAACAAAGTGCTATAAATGATACAAAGAACAATAACAAAATTAGTCATGACAACAAAAGCATATCAATAAGAATTAAGAAAAACGTTTTGCATGGGATTTTTTTCGGTGTTATTGATCCAGACAGTCTCTCTGCAAGTTCCGACTGGAGTCTGCCATCGAGTGGCGATACCAATGGCCTTGATATCTTTACTCGATAGTTTTGATAATCTGGTGGAACCGTTCCCCCTGTTCTTCGCTGTAATCGTCCAAGTTGTCAGGAAATTTATCTAAATGACTGTGCAAAAAATGCAATTTTATATTCATATTATCTCCTAGTTTTTGGAAATTCTGGAGTATTTTGTCTACTATTTCAGAATATTCTTCAACTGTATGATTCCCAAAAAATTTTTGACAGCTGATACAAAGCTTGTTCATGCTTCCAATTCAACCTGAGTCACGTGGTTTGTGAAATCATCGTTGTTTATAAGAGTACGTATTTGCGGCCTATCAAAAATTCCTGCTTTTAACTTTCCTGTACTGAGACCAGGAAATGATTGACGAATATATTTGAAGCAGTCGCCATTCCTATCTAAAGCATTAACAAGCTGTTTTATAAGCCCTAGTTTAATATGTAGTGTCAGAAGAATGATTTTTCTCGACTGAACAACGGTTCATAAACGATGTTAGCTTTTCCTATATTCAGGTTCATCCTCGACAGCCAGTTTTTTTTCTGCTCCAATGTTCATTTTTCACACAGACAAAGAAAACAGGGATATTTACTGTACCCAATTTGCTGACCCAATTGAAAAAAATACGATTTTTAAATCTACACACCTAGACCACTGATGTTGATGAAATGAAATTGTCTCTAAAACAAGTTTAACGTTTTGATATTCTTCCTTAAGAGTAGTTGAATAAGCTATCGCGGTCGAAGCTAATTTATGCAATAACACACACTTAAAACTTTTGTTAAGCTATCTAATAAAAGCTCCCGGCCTGTTGGTTGGTATACTGGAAGACTCATCAAATTTAAAAGCCCAGAAATATCACTATGATATTCAGTATCATTCGTCCCGTTAAATATGGAAGAATGCCGATAGGATGCTATTGATACTCCATGCTGGAGGCAATGTTTTTCTTTTAGTCTCAACGCAAGTAGCTCAGCTGATGTATTAGATAAATATAAATCTCGAATCAAGTCGTTTACCTCACCCTGAGTAAAGCCTTGCAGTGTAGGACTGCAGACTTCGAATTGCTTTTACTCTAACTGTCGACAACGTAACAGTAAAAGTTTGATAAGGAACTAAATACCGGCATTGGCAAATCATCACTATGCAAGATTGCTGGCTTAACATACCGTTCGCTCAGATAAACCTGAGAGCGCTTTTTGTATCGATTCGTACCATTTACATTCACATCACAAAGTTAGCAATCATGAGGTGGTTTCTTGGCTCTGTCCATGTCAACGGTATTCCAAACGGAAGCCCTTTTCGTCTTCCATGACTCCAACGTCGAAGTGAATCAGCAAAAGTTTTACAAACGCTGTGTGAGGTCCAACATTTATATTGTTGTCCAACTTATTTTCTAAAATATTCCCAATTGCTTTGTTTTACAAAATTATTTATTTTTCGTCGTTGCTTTTCTTGACAATATTTACCGCATATGTAGCAAAAATGGTTGGTTTTATTAACACAAGACTTCCTTGAAGAACTCATACTTTCTGTAACAAAATCGCTCAACAGGGCAATTGCACGAAGGAACTGACACAGTATCATGTTTGTAGAAAAACTGTAACGAAATAGTAACGCAAGAAGCACGCAAAATAATGACAACTGAATGGCAAACAACAATAGCTCAACTGTGAAATGGCTGATAGCCACGGTGCTTTCTGTGAGAAGCAGATATACACTCCTGGAAATTGAAATAAGAACACCGTGAATTCATTGTCCCAGGAAGCGGAAACTTTATTGACACATTCCTGGGGTCAGATACATCACATGATCACACTGACAGAACCACAGGCACATAGACACAGGCAACAGAGCATGCACAATGTCGGCACTAGTACAGTGTATATCCACCTTTCGCAGCAATGCAGGCTGCTATTCTCCCATGGAGACGATCGTAGAGATGCTGGATGTAGTCCTGTGGAACGGCTTGCCATGCCATCCGCGTGAGACGACGCTTCATCCAGTCCCAAACATGCTCAATGGGGGACAGATCCGGAGATCTTGCTGGCCAGGGTAGTTGACTTACACCTTCTAGAGCACGTTGGGTGGCACGGGATACATGCGGACTTGCATTGTCCTGTTGGAACAGCAAGTTCCCTTGCCGGTCTAGGAATGGTAGAACGATGGGTTCGATGACGGTTTGGATGTACCGTGCAGTATTCAGTGTCCCCTCGACGATCACCAGTGGTGTACGGCCAGTGTAGGAGATCGCTCCCCACACCATGATGCCGGGTGTTGGCCCTGTGTGCCTCGGTCGTATGCAGTCCTGATTGTGGCGCTCACCTGCACGGCGCCAAACACGCATACGACCATCATTGGCACCAAGGCAGAAGCGACTCTCATCGCTGAAGACGACACGTCTCCATTCGTCCCTCCATTCACGCCTGTCGCGACACCACTGGAGGCGGGCTGCACGATGTTGGGGCATGAGCGGAAGACGGCCTAACGGTGTGCGGGACCGTAGCCCAGCTTCATGGTTGCGAATGGTCCTCGCCGATACCCCAGGAGCAACAGTGTCCCTAATTTGCTGGGAAGTGGCGGTGCGGTCCCCTACGGCACTGCGTAGGATCCTACGGTCTTGGCGTGCATCCGTGCGTCGCTGCGGTCCGGTCCCAGGTCGACGGGCACGTGCACCTTCCGCCGACCACTGGCGACAACATCGATGTACTGTGGAGACCTCACGCCCCACGTTTTGAGCAATTCGGCGGTACGTCCACCCGGCCTCCCGCATGCCCACTATACGCCCTCGCTCGAAGTCCGTCAACTGCACATACGGTTCACGTCCACGCTGTCGCGGCATGCTACCAGTGTTAAAGACTGCGATGGAGCTCCGTATGCCACGGCAAACTGGCTGACACTGACGGCGGCGGTGCACAAATGCTGCGCAGCTAGCGCCATTCGACGGCCAACACCGCGGTTCCTGGTGTGTCCGCTGTGCCGTGCGTGTGATCATTGCTTGTACAGCCCTCTCGCAGTGTCGGAGCAAGTATGGTGGGTCTGACACACCGGTGTCAATGTGTTCTTTTTTCCATTTCCAGGAGTGTAGTTAAGGTAGTTAGCCAATTGCGCATTAATGAGGATAGATTAGTAAAAAAACGTGTATTTTTTGTAGAACGGTTTATCATGTGAACCAGAGTCTACTCAAACAAAATAATTTATTGGCTGAGTACTTCATCATCATATATATCTGCGTTATCAACTATTTCCTACATCTCAAGCGGATCGCTTTTACAGAGCTTGCAGCTATTATTTCACTACGAAGTCCGATGTCCAAGTGCGAATAAAATTGGTGCGTCTATAATAATTAACGTTCATGTGCTCACGAATTAGAAATTGCGAGCATGTTATCCCGGCAATGGAGTATGAGTCGACATATCTCATTCTCAAATAATTTCCCTTACCAATGTAACTCTTCTACTCAGTCGGATGGGGAGAGTTATAAATAGACTGACATATCTGTATGTCATCCAACCCCAGTTCAAAGCGATGCCTGGGCTGGTTTATGGCTGTCGTAATTTCTGCGTGACAAACCGGGACATTTCTTTTAAACTGACTGACAATGGACATTTAATTTGAGAAGTGGAAACCTGGACACTTCTCTTAAGCTTAAAAAAGTGAATTAATTACTGAAAATACTTTCTTAGCTTTGTGATTACTACTGTCCGTAGCTATACCGAAATAATAGACATTCGAAAGAGCATCTCAAATTTGTTTGAGAGTGTCGCGCACCAACACTGATTTCACAATTGCTGTTGGTTTTGTTCTGTCCAACGTCACACCTTTTGCTGCTTTGGAATCATTAAAAAGTTTGGATATTAGCCTAGAAGTACAGTCCACTGATTTCGAAAACATATGATGTTTAATTATGTAATAACGCATTGCTATTATTGCTGCTGTTGGTAATTTTCCCTGTTTAAATGAATCTGAAAGAAAATAACTGTCCGCTTTATTTTATTTTATATTTTTTGGAAGCGCTTGCAGAGTACATGTTTGATTAATGGTTTACACTAGCTAAATGATCCTTCATTCCAGGTGGTTATAATTAAAGCGCAGCTACTTATAAAGGTTCAGTGTAGGCTGCAATTACTGTATGGCAACAAAACTTGATTGTTATTCTAATGTGTTAATGCAGAACCGACATAAACTACAAAAAAATTTGGTTCCAATTTTGGCCACCAATTACAAATCTGGCGCTGTGAATGCAAGAAAGATGTATAGAAATTTTCATGTACGTAATGGATTAGGAATGAGACATTGGCAGAAAAGGTCAAACCAGTGAGAAAGGCATAATGTTGATTTTATTACCGTTACTTACACTGTTTGTTCGGTTTATGCACAGGAGACGTCGACGAGATGCTGTACAGGGCCATATTTGCACCTGGTGACCAAAATTGGAACTATTTTTCTCCAGCATAAATTGGTTCTACTTTAACATATCTACCAAGTTTCGCTGCCATACGATAATTACAGGCCACACTGGACCTCTGTGAGTAGCTGCACTTTAATTGCAACCACCTGGTATTTGCCCTTCTCCTGTGTGCTTTGGAAAAATAATTCAAATTACCCATTCTACTTCATAGCTCTCCTTCGTTTTATGGAGTTCACTTGAAACAATCAAACACTTTAATAACAAATTAACCGAGATACGACTCAGACAGAGAAACAGAGAACTACGTTGGTGCAAAGCTTAAACTGAAGTGAGATAAGGGACAGTATTGGAAACTCTGCAGCATTACCACACAATAATAGTCTTTAAGGGACTCAGTCAGCGGTGATGATAAAACTTTTCGGTATTTAGCTTAATAGGTGGAGACACACACAAGAAATTGAAAGAAAATTATAGATAGTATGAGAATTTCAAGTCTGGGACAAACCGCCACCCCAAAAGTATTTTTCGGGACACCGATTTCTTTAATCTGAAACTTCGACTGTTCTGGAAAACAAGAGCATCTGGTAACCCCGGAGCATTGTTGGTACCAGAGGTGACAGTCCTGTGTACAAATTTTTGCACCAAGTACTCCTGCAAATCAGCTACAAAATCATTTTAAATTTATCGTTTATTTTGACATCTCAGTTGTACATTTATTTATGCTATAACTAGTTTTTGATCGAAGTGCATTATCTTCAGTTATAAGTCGTTGTATAAGCAACCCATCATATCCATTTGCAACTACACATAGGTTTCCAGATTGAACTTGAGGCAGCCACGAAGACAAGGGCATTTCTGTAATTGGGGACAGAATTTGTTAAACAGATTTCTGTGTATTATTATTGTTATGATTTATTTAACGTAATAAATAAGTATTACTACTTCTACTACTACGACTACTAATCTTCTACTAATACTTCCGTGACCACTAACTGAACCTACACCATTCCAAATAAAAATAATAGTAGTAAAAATTATTGTTATAAATACATACCTTATTATTCACATCTTGTTGAGGATCTCGCTGTATTCAGAAGAGTCTTGTTTTTGAGACCATATATTAGAAATTTTCACATGTCATTTTGAAATTCAATCACAGCTTCTACAAGTTCAATGGATATTCCGATTGTACACTACTGGCCTTTAAAATTGCTACACCAAGAAGAAATGCAGATGATAAACGGCTATTCATTGGACAAATATATTATACTAGAACTCACATGTGATCACATTTTCACGCAATTTGGGTGCATAGATCCTGAGAAATCAGTACGCAGAACAACCACCTCTGGCCGTAGTAACGGCCTTGATACGCCTGGGCATTGAGTCAAACAGAGCTTGGATGGCGTGTACAGGTACAGCTGCCCATGCAGCTTCAACACGATACCACAGTTCATCAAGAGTAGTGACTGACGTATTGTGACGAGCCAGTTGCTCGGCCACCATCGACCAAACGTTTCCAATTGGTGAGAGATCTGGAGTCGAACATTTTCTGTATCCAGAAGGGCCCGTTCAGGACCTGCAACATGCGGTCGTGCAGTATCATGCTGAATAGTAGGGTTTCGCAGGGATCGAATGAAGGGTAGAGCCACGGGTCGTAACACATCTGAAATGTAACGTCCACTGTTCAAAGTGCCGTCAATGCGGACAAGAGGTGACCGAGACGTGTAATCAATGGCACCCCTTACCATGACGCCGGGTGATATGCCAGTATGGCGATGACGAATACACGCTTCCAATGTGCATTCACCGCGATGTCGCCAAACACGGATGCGACCATCATGATGCTGTAAACAGAACCTGTATTCATCCGAAAAAATGACGTTTTGCCATTCGTTGAGTACACCATCGCAGGCGCTCCTGTCTGTGATGCACCGTCAAGGGTAACAGCAGCCAAGGTCTCCGAGCTGATAGTCCACGCTGCTGCAAACTTCGTCGAACAGTTCGTGCAGATGGTTGTTGCCTTACAAATGTCCCCATCTGTTGACTCAGGGATCGAGACGTGGCTGCACGATCCGTTACAGCCAAGCGGATAAGTTGCCTGTCATCTTGACTGCTAGTGATACGAGGCCGTTGGGATCCAGCACGGTGTTCCATATTACCCTCCTGAACCCACCGATTCCATATTCTGCTAACAGCCATTGGATCTCGACCAACGCGAGCAGCAATGTCGCGATGCGATAAACCACAATCGCAATAGGCTACAATCCGACCTGTATCAAAGTCGGAAACGCGATGGTACGCATTTCTCCTCCTTACAACGTTTCATCAGGCAACGCCGGTCTACTGCTGTTTGTGTATGAGAAATCGGTTGGAAACTTTCCTCATGTCAGCACGTTGTAGGTGTCACCACCGGCGCCAACCTTACGTGAATGCTCTGGATAGCTAATCATTTGTATATCACAGCATCTTCTTCCTGTCGGTTAAATTTCGCGTCTGTAGTACGTCATCTTCGCGGTGTAGCAATTTTAATGGCCATTAGTGTAGTATCCGACCATAAAGCACTTGTTGTAAATACGCTTCACTGACATGAATTGCGAGGACATGCTGCGTTAGTTTGTACAGATTTGGTTGCATCTGATTTTTCGACCAGGACCGTTTTCGATGGTGCCAGGAGCGTGGACTGGACCAACGAGAAGAGATGTCACGTGCTCTTCTCGAATGAAAGAAGATTCAGTTAGAGTATAGATTCTGGACGTATCCTCATATGGTAAGAGGCGGGAACAAGTGACGCACCCAGGAATTTTATCGAACATGATCGTTTAGACGGTCCAAATGTTACGGTGTGATGAAGAGGCATGATGCATGGGCATACTGACCTCCAAAGATCTCGGTACACTTATCGGTCAGTGTTATTGTGATCCTGCACTTCTTCACCATGTGCGTCCTTTCAGCGGTGCATTCGGTGCTGACATCATTTTTATGGACGGCAATGTGCTACCATATCGAACAGTGCAGGTGCAGGAGCGCTTGGAATGAGAGGGTATTCGGCGAATTGACTGACCTTTCCGTACCCCTGACTTAAATCCCGTTGAGCACGTGTGGCATGCATTGTGCAGACCGATGCAGCACGTCAACGTGTAATAATGACCATCCAGTAGTTGTCAACCTTTTAGCGAGCATGGGAGCACATTGCAGTTTATGCTTTACCATCTGTGGTAATTCAAACCCTATGAAGAACACTGTTCAGTGGACCATCACGAACAGCGGTGGCTTCAGTACAATTATTGTCTTTGAATAAAACTGCCATTTCTGTCCGTTTCATTGCGTATTTCTTTTAGTTACTTTCTGTACTATACCTTGGTAGTTACTTGTATGTAAGATCCAAGTGTCATCAAGCTGTTTGGCTGTGACACATCGTGCGAAAGCTACTTTCGGCCTTAATTTGTGCACGCTGCTGCAGAAACCGGTTGGAGAAAGCATAGGGACTGTTTGCTGTGCTCGTTTTCCAATCCAGTGGTCGGATCTGAGATTATTTTGAACGTTGAGGATAGCTACAAAGCAATTTATTAGTAGTGCAGAAAAAGTGACGATTTTAACTCCATCCTGCGGACCAAAGCGAGGCTGACGACCCTTACTTAGCATGACAGTATATGTGAAACAGTGCACAGAAGTAATTCTGGTCCGCAAACATTTATTACAGAGGAAGCCACGTGAAGAATATTTGTTTGTCTGTTCGTCTTCTGCACTTTCCTATACCGTTCATGCACTTACAATGAAACTTTGGTAAGCTGTGCGTACCCACGGAGTTCCTGTGGAGAATGAGAACCACAGGGGTGGAGGTTCAAATACTGGGGTGACATAGAAGCTTGACTCAGCAGATTCCATAAAATTTTGTATGTATGTGACTCATCATTTGTAGAATTGCTTAATTATAATTCCAAGTACTGTGTTTAATTTGACTGCCTTTACTTTTACAATAGGCCTATTGCGGCTGAGCTGTTATCATCACATTATCTGTACGTAATGGTACATAATTTTAGTACATAATATCTAAGTTTGTAGGTAATTACTAAATAGTTTTCATTATGATACATTTTTACATACGCACATGGTTTTCACACCCATTTATTGCAGATAACGTGATGATGGCAATTCAGCCGAAGTAGGCCTGTTGTAAAAAAGAAAGCAGTCAAACTTAGCAGCGTACTTGGAATTATAATTACACAATATTCTTAAGAGACATCTACTACACAGTGGGCTCAGAAGCACATAAATTTGTATAACTATTTATATGAAAATGTTGCAGTAATATGCCCCAATCACCCCTACTGGGGGGGGGGGGGGGGGGGGCTGAGAAGACGTGACATATTATTGTTGACAGTCATGATGACGTTACAGCCCTAGAGTTTGTGTGTGTGTGGGGGGGGGGGGAGCAGAGGGATGCGCAAAGATAGTGAGATATCACCAATTTCCGTAACACCTGAAGGAGACAGTAAGACACCCCTAGCACCCCTATGGCTGAGGGTTCGAAGTGAAAAGGCGTGACCTATGGCATAACTCAGGAACTCATGGAGAAATTTTAACCAAATTTGGTGTTCGCTGTACTTGACTCATTATTTTTATCAAAATACCGTGTGAGTAAGATACCACTACTACCGCTAGGGATGGAATGACGATGAGAATGACATGCAGAAATTTCCGAAACTGACCTGTTGGTATTTGTTTCTTGTAATTGGTTCAAAAATGGCTCTAAGCACTACGGAACTTAACATCTGAGGTCATAAGTCCCCTAGACTTAGAACTACTTAAACCAAACTAACCTAAGGACATCACACACATCCATGCCAGAGGCAGGATTCGAACCAGCGACCCTAGTATCCGCGTGGTTACGTACTGAAGCGCTTAGAACCGCTCGGCCAAAGCGGCCGGCTGTAATTGCTTGACTTAGAATACTTAAATAGTGTGAAGCACAATCTGTCCCGCCGGCCAGAGTGGCCGAGTGGTTCTAGGCGCTACAGTCTGGAACCGCGCGACCGCTACGGTCGCAGGTTCGAATCCTGCCTTGGCATGGATGTGTGTGATGTCCTTAGGTTAGTTAGGTTTAAGTAGTTCTAAGTTCTAGGGGACTGATGACCACAGCAGGTAAGTCCCATAGTACTCGGAGCCATTTCAACCATTTGAACAATCTGTCCCCTGTTAGCGCTGTTCAGTGCATCAACCGCACTGTGAGAATGGGCTCTGCAGCGAGCCAATAATTTTGCCAGCATGTTTTGGGGTCAGAGATCATGCCAAACGGCTGAGAGCCACAGATACATTAAATGCCCTCTCTAGAGTCGTACGGTGGAAAGCAGCTACCAGTGGCTGTCCTTTTTCTCGAAACTCACAAGTTTCCTCGGAATTGAAATGGAACCATCGGACATAATTCCCTGGAGATACGAGTGAAAATAAGTACAAACACACTGCTCAAATGTATCCGGGCAACTAATACTGGACATTAATATGATGTGTGTCCACCCTTAGTCTTTATGACGGCTTGAAATCTCCTCCTCCCGAACAAGCCGTGAAGACCTAAAGGCACCGACCGGCCGCCGTGTCATCTCAACCCACAGGCGCCACTGGATGCGGATATGGAGGGGCATGTGGTCAGCACATCGCTCTCCCGGTCGTATGTCAGTTTCCGAGACCGGAGCCGCTACTTCTCAGTCAAGTAGCTCCTCAGTTTGCCTCACAAGGGCTGAGTGCACCCCGCTTGCCAACAGTTCTCAGCAGATCGGATGGTCACCCATCCAAGTGCTAGCCCAGCCGGACAGCGCTTAACTTCGGTGATATGACGGGAACCGGTGTTATCACTGCGGCAAGGCCGTTGGCGGCTTGAAATCTGCTGGAGACATTTTCGGTGAGGTGTCACAATGTCTGTGGAGGGATGTCAGCCCATTCTTCCTCAAGAGCCAAAACCAGCGACGGTACTGATGTTGGACACTGGAGTCTGGAGCGAAGTAGATGTCCTACCTCATCCCAAATTTGCTCCCCTGGGTTCACGTAGGTGTTATAGGCAGGTTAGGCCAATTCAGGAATGTTATTGTTCACAAAGCATTGCGTCACAGATGCTGCTGTATGACAGGGATCATTGTCACACTTTTACAGTCATCAAATGGTTCAAATGTCTCTGAGCACTATGGGACTTAACATCTGAGGTCATCAGTCCCCTAGACTTAGAACTACTTAAACCAAAACAACCTAAAGACATCATACACATCCATGCCCGTGGCAGGATTCGAACCTGCGACCGTAGCAGTAGTCCCGGACTGAAGCGCCTAGAACCGCTCGGCCACCACTGCCTGCTACAGTCATCGTCTCTGAACTGTTCCTCTACTGCACGCAGTACAAAATGCTGTAAAACGTGTTTATGTCCTTCTGCATTTAGCGTTCTCTTAAGCCCAATAAGGGAACACGCCCTAACCACGACAAACACCTCCATACTGCAATACCATCTCCTCTGTACTTCACAGTTGGCGCTACACGTGATGGCAGGTAACGTTCTCCAGACAATCACCAAACCTAGACATTTCCATCAGATTGCCATAGGAAATAGCGTCATTCATCATTCCTTATCACTCGTTTTCAGTGATCCTCTGTCCAACTGGCGTTCCTTTGTACACCACCTTAAGTGTTGCTTAGCATTGACTACAGAAACGTATGGCTGCTCCACCACTGGACGCCGTTCTTTTTAACTTCCTACGCACGTCATCGTGTTATCTTCAATGTTGGTAGCACTTAAGAACTGACGTTTCTTTCCTTCATGCGATTTTTTATGATCACTCTACACCCTCGACAGTCCCTCTCCGACATACATGGGGTCTGCGTGGTCTTCATTTAGCTGTAGTTGTTCCTTCCTTCGCTTTTCCACTTCAAAGTCGCATCAACAATCAACTTGGGCAGCTTTAGAAGGGTGGTATTGTATTCTAGTGTAGTGTATTAAACCGGGGACCTAGAAACGACGGAGAGGCTTAATTCCGCCTGAGTTCTCAGTGATTCACAACCCCACAACAGGCCATAGCAGTCTACCTACCCCACAACCGCCCACAACCGAACCAGACGACTGTAACCCCAAATGTTTGATGTTTGCGTGGTAGCGCAGTTATGGTGTACGCGTATACGGAAACTGTGTTTGCGCAGCAATCGCCAACACAGTGGAACTGAGGCGGAAAAGGTGAACTAGCCCGCATTCGCCGAGATAGATGGAAAACCACCTTAAAAACCATCCACAGGCTGACTGGCACACCAGACCTCGACACTAATCCGCCGGGCAGATTCGTGCCGGGAATCGGCACGCCTTCCCGCTCGGGAAGCAGCGCGTTAGACAGTGCGGCTAGCCGGACGGGCTTTTAGAAGGGTTGCTGTGTCCCATAATATTGTTTTAAAATAGTCTTGATCGCAGCTGGTGTTAACTTCTGAGCTGTTTCGGCCTTTTAATTGCGGGGCATCATCAGAATATGCATCATCTGGATGACGGAGTCACTATAACAGTTACAATAAAGTTATGAACGCTGTGTCCTTGGTGGATTCATTACTCGGGTGACATCCAATGACTAGCCCACGTTCGAAGTCATTGAGCTCTCCTGAACGACCCATTTTGCTGTCACTGCTTCTGAAATGAGAGCACAGTACTCCCCCCTTCCTTTTATGCTGGCGGTTCCGCCTCTCGTGACATCTAGTGATCAGCTCCGCATTACAAAGGGATGGCTGTGTACTTCTGATTATATAGCGCATTCGTGAAATATGTTACATGTATGTGAAATGTACACAGGCTGAGGCAGCTAAAACAGGCCACCCTAAATATATCCATAATGAATAAACTTATCGAGGCGCGCTTTTCGCCGAGTTATAGAGGACAATATGGCGAATTTACTGACACTGGCAAGTAATTTTTGTCTTTTATAGTCGCCGAATTACGACACCAACTTTTTTTTAAAATGGTAATGAATATTTTTTCTAAGGTGTTTGGAAAAAGCTTTTTAAGAGGACTTCGGCAACACAGCATGTATGTTACTTTGCCAAATAGTATCAAGATAACAGTGCCGCAAGCCACTGTCCCGCTGTCAGTAGAAGAGGTTCCAGAAACGCCTGCTCTGTTATACCAAATGCAAGCAAGCATACAATTTAGGCACGGTTCATGAGTTTATTATCGTGGCTGGCCTTGAGCTTTGCAACACACTATAAAGTGATTTTGGAGAAACAATAACGCACGTTGAATTCATCTGGAATTAACGGCGGCACGGACTCACATTACAAAGCATTTAATGTCTTCCGGAGTCATTGGTGTTTCCTAATAGAATTCGTGTTTTAAGTTTCACCACAGATAAAAGTATAAAATGCGCAGTTTGGTGAGTGTGCAGATCATTCCTAAATGACAGTTCGAATGCTCTCCAAATACCTTCTTAACAGGTGTAAAGTGGCTTAATTATTCACGTAGCACTGTTGTTGTTGTTGTTGTTGTGGTCTTCAGTCCTGAGACTGGTTTGATGCAGCTCTCCATGCTACACTATCCTGTGCAAGCTTCTTCATCTCCCAGTACCTACTGCAACCTACATCCTTCTGAATCTGCTTAGTGTACTGATCTCTTGGTCTCCCTCTACGATTTTTACCCTCCACGCTGCCCTCCAATGCTAAATTTGTGATCCCTTGATGCCTCAAAACATGTCCTACCAACCGATCCCTTCTTCTAGTCAATTTGTGCCACAAACTTCTCTTCTCCCCAATCCTATTCAATACCTCCTCATTAGTTACCTGATCTACCCACCTTATCTTCAGCATTCTTCTGTAGCACCACATTTCGAAAGCTTCTATTCTCTTCTTGTCCAAACTGGTTATCGTCCATGTTTCACTTCCATACATGGCTACACTCCATACAAATACTTTCAGAAACGACTTCCTGACACTTAAATCTATACTCGATGTTAACAAATTTCTCTTCTTCAGAAACGATTTCCTTGCCATTGCCAGTCTACATTTTATATCCTCTCTACTTCGACCATCATCAGTTATTTTACTCCCTAAATAGCAAAACTCTTTTACTACTTTAAGTGTCTCATTTCCTAATCTAATTCCCTCAGCATCACCCGATTTAATTTGACTACATTCCATTATCCTCGTTTTGCTTTTGTTGATGCACGTAGCACTACCCTACATATTTTATTCATATTTCTATGCTCTAATAGTACTCCCCACATTTATAAACACAATGAATGGGGAACTGAGGTGTTCCTTTCATAATTCGTATTATTACTTGCAAAATGAATATGTAATTCCACGTATTGCTTACGGTCAAATTAGGAACTGAATTAGCTATTCACTACAGTTTGTGGGAAGCTGTATTTTTTCGTTTAATCAGCACAGCAGCCTAGTAAAGAGAGATGTCGGAGAGATGTATCCAACCGACCTTCACCATGACCACAAACGTGTAGCTGTCAGTGAGCTTCAAAGGAAATGCAGCCTTCATTCTCACTGGTTCCCTCGACTCGGGGCTGGCCATGTTAATTGGATGGAAGGCAACGCACAGGACGGCTAGAAAGGGCTCATGCAAAGGTGCGATGCCTACATGGAGAAATGTCTCCTTTACTTTAAGAAAGCAGTGGTTGGAAGTTTTCCGTGGGAACTGCAAGACACGGCGTCTCAATGGCTGCTATGGAACGTGGTTAGAAAGAAGGTTAGCTTCTTCGCGTCCCCCAGCCCACAAAATAATAAAAAAAGAAATCTCACTGGCGCTCTATAGATATCTTGATATTTCATTGCAGTGGTGGTCGCAATGTCGGTAAAACTTTACTAGAGATTGAATGCCACTCGGAATCATTGGTCTCAGTGGTGGATGACAGGGAGCGTTTCCAAAACTTCAGAGAGAAGACAGGATTTCTGTTAACTCTCACTCTCCCTTCTCTGCCCCTCCCCCCCTTGTTAACTTTGCGGAGTTGGTTGTTTCGGTAATCGATGATCGCACTTAATTGTTTCATATGCAAGAAGCACTTTGCAACTGTGAACGTTGTTTGTTCTTCTGTGTTCACTTTTCATCAGCATTTCCTGATATGCTCTTTCTCTTGACTATTGGCAATATTCATTACACGATCCTAAAGTTGATGCTAAGACCAGAATTAAACATAACTGTTCTCTATCTTTGCATTCATTGCTATCTTGTCGAAGGTTTTCCCACTTGAACGCTCGTTAAGGGAAATAAATAGCACCTTATATATGTGTGCATTGGTACTTAATAGACACTTCCCTTAACTGAAACGTGCTGTCGTGTGGTGGCTGACCTGTGTATTTCACTCATGACTATTAACTTCTAAGGTGAACTTACCCCTGTTAAATTAAGACGTAATAAAAAGTTTTCCTTTGTGCGATTGTTTCATTACCTTTTAATAGTAAATTCGCATGACTGTATGGGGAGCTTGACTCCATTTTCCGATCACGGGGACTTAATCATACAATGAAGGCTTTCACGACCGGATGTTTCAGCTGCCGAGAATTCTTCCGGGTAGAATGGCCGTGGTCCATGGAACTCTTCTCTCCCTGACATTTCGTACGTTGGACATCTTTGGAGGTGCTCCTGGATGTTCTGTGTCTCAACACAACCAGGAGCACATCCGAACATGTCCAACGTAGCTTTGGACGAAACGTCAGGGATAGAAGAGTTCCATGGACCACGAGGATTTAAATTTTGCTGTTTAGGGATAGGCACCCCATAACCACAACCACCTCACTTCACAGATGCCCTGCCATCACACATGTGGAATTGGAGCGACATCCCTCATGTTAGTATCACACTGACATCACTCTGTCCAGTGGAATGTCTTCCAATAAATGCGGCAGAAACTCTAGAAATTTGAGTTTATTTACACTGAGTTGACGAAAGTCATGGGACACATCCTAATATCGTGTCAGGCATCGGCGTAGTGCAGCAGCTCGACGTGGCAAGGACTCAACAAGTCGTTGTACGTCCCTTGCAGAAATACTGAGCTAAGCCCCCTCTACAACCGTTCATAATTGCGAAAGTGTTGCCCGTGCAGGATTTTGTGCATTACATCCCATAAGTCCTCCCCCCCCCCCTCATGAACCACGGAGCTTGGCGTTGGTGGTGGCGTTGGTGGGTGCCTCACCGATACAGATGGCCGTACCGTAGGTGCAACCACAACGGAGGGGTATCTGTTGAGAGGCCAGACAAACGTGTGGTTCCTGAAGAGGGGCAGCAGCCTTTTCAGTAGTTGCAGGGGCAACAGTCTGGATGATTGACTGATCTGGCCTTGTAACACTAACCAAAGTAACCTTGCTGTTCTGGTACTGCGAACGGCTGAAAGCAAGGGGAAACTACACCCATAATTTTTCCAGAGGGCATGCAGCTTTACTGTATGATTAAATGATGATGGCGCCCTCTTGGGTAAAATATTCCGGAGGTAAAATAGACCCCCATTCGGATCTCCGGGCGGGGACTACTCAGGAGGACGTTGTTATCAGGAGAAAGAAAACTGGCGTTCTACGGATCGGAGCGTGGAATGTCAGATCCCTTAATCGGGCAGGTAGGCTAGGAAATTTAAAAAGGGAAATGGATAGGTTAAAGTTAGATATAGTGGGAATTAGTGAAGTTCGGTGGCAAAAGGAACAAGACTTTTGGTCAGGTGAATACAGGGTTATAAATACAAAATCAAATAGTGGTAATGCAGGAGTAGGTTTAATAATGAATAAAAAAATAGGAGTACGGGTAAGCTACTACAAACAGCATAGTGAACGCATTATTGTGGCCAAGATAGACACGAAGCCCACGCCGACTACAGTAGTACAAGTTTATATGCCAACTAGCTCTGCAGATGACGAAGAAATTGATGAAATGTATGAGGAGATAAAAGAAATTATTCAAATAGTGAAGGGAGACGAAAATTTAATAGTCATGGGTGACTGGAATTCGACAGTAGGAAAAGGGACAGAAGGAAACATAGTAGGTGAATATGGATTGGGGTAAGAAATGAAAGAGGCAGCCTCCTGGTAGAGTTTTGCACAGAGCATAACTTTATCATAGCTAACACTTGGTTCAACAATCACGAAAGAAGGTTGTATACATGGAAAAATCGTGGAGATACTAGAAGGTATCAGATAGATTATATAATGGTAAGACAGAGATTTAGGAACCAGGTTTTAAATTGTAAGACATTTCCAGGGGCAGATGTAGACTCTGACCACAATCTATTGGTTATGAACTGTAGATTAAAACTGAAGAAACTGCAAAAAGGTGGGAATTTAAGGAGATGGGGCCTGGATAAACTGACTAGACCAGAGCTTGTACAGAGTTTCAGAGACAGCATAAGGGAACAGTTGACAGGAATGGGGGAAAGAAAAACAGTAGAAGAAGAATGGGTAGCTTTGAGGGATGAATTAGTGAAGGCAGCAGAGGAACAAGTAGGTAAAAAGACGAGGGCTAGTAGAAATCCCTGGGTAACAGAAGAAATATTGAACTTAATTGATGAAAGGAGAAAATATAAAAATGCAGTAAATGAAGCAGGCAAAAAGAAATACAAACGTCTCAAAAATGAGATATAGAGGGTCTATACAAGGGCGAGGTACTTGAGGACAATATTATGGAAATGGAAGAGGATGTAGATGAAGATGAAATGGGATTTGCGATACTGCGTGAAGAGTTTGACAGAGCACTGAAAGACCTGAGTCGAAACAAGGCCCCCGGAGTAGACAACATTCCATTAGAACTACTGACAGCCTTGGGAGAGCCAGTCCTGACAAAATTCTACCATCTGGTGAGCAAGATGTATGAGACAGGCGAAATACCCTCAGACTTCAAGAAGAATATAATAATTCCAATCCCAAAGAAAGCAGGTGTTGACAGATGTGAAAATTACCGAACTATCAGTTTAATAAGTCACAGCTGCAAAATACTAACGCGAATTCTTTACAGACGAATGGAAAAACTAGTAGAAGCCGAACTCGGGGAAGATCAGTTTGGATTCCGTAGAAATGTTGGAACACGTGAGGCAATACTGAGCCTACGACTTATCTTAGAAGAAAGATTAAGGAAAGGCAAACCTACGTTTCTAGCATTTGTAGACTTAGAGAAAGCTTTTGACAACGTTAACTGGAATACTCTCTTTCAAATTCTGAAGGTGGCAGGGGTAAAATACAGGGAGCGAAAGGCTATTTACAATTTGTACAGAAAGCAGATGGCAGTTATAAGAGTCGAGGGGTATGAAAGGGAAGCAGTGGTTGGGAAGGGAGTGAGACAGGGTTGTGGCCTATCCCAGATGTTATTCAATCTGTATATTGAGCAAGCAATAAAGGAAACAAAAGAAAAGTATGGAGTATAAATTAAAATCCATGGAGAAGAAATAAAACTTTGAGGTTCGCCGATGACATTGTAATTCTGTCAGAGACAGCAAACGACTTGGAAGAGCAGTTGAACGGAATGGACAGTGTCTTGAAAGGAGGATATAAGATGAACATCAACAAAAGCAAAACGAAGATAATGGAATGTAGTCTAATTAAGTCGGGTGATGCTGAGGGAATTAGATTAGGAAATGAGACAAAATAGTAAAGGAGTTTTGCTATTTGGGTATCAAAATAACTGGTGATGGTCGAAGTAGAGAAGATATAAAATGTAGACTGGCAATGGCAAGGAAAGCATTTCCGAAGAAGAAAAATTTGTTAACATCGAGTGTAGATTTCAGTGTCAGGAAGTCGTTTCTGAAAGTATTTGTATGGAGTGTAGCCATGTATGGAAGTGAAACGTGGACGATAAATAGTTTGGACAAGAAGAGAATAGAAGCTTTCGAAATGTGGTGCTACAGAAGAATGCTGAAGATTAGATGGGTAGATCACATAACTAATGAGGAGGTATTGAATAGAATTGGGGAGAAGAGAAGTTTGTGGCACAACTTGACTAGAAGAAGGGATCGGTTGGTAGGACATGTTTTGAGGCATCAAGGGATCACAAATTTAGCATTGGAGGGCAGTGTGGAGGGTAAAAATCGTAGAGGGAGACCAAGAAATGAATACACTAAGCAGATTCAGAAGGATGTAGGGTGCAGTAGGTACTGGGAGATGAAGAAGCTTGCACAGGATAGAGTAGCATGGAGAGCTGCATCAAACCAGTCTCAGGATTGAAGACCACAACAACAACATCCCATAAGTGTTCGATGGGATTCATTTTGGGTGAGCTGGATGGCCAAACCATTCGCCATTTTTCAATCCAGTCGTGAAAAATAGTGGCCCGGTCATATGGCGTACTGTCATCGACAAAAAACCTATCGTTATTTGGGAATATGAAGTCTATATATGGTTGCACCTTGTGTTGTGGTTGGCAAGAGAGCCAACACTGTTTTACTAAAGGAGGCCGAAATGCACGCGTTTTAGCTCACGCAGGCTGGCGTGAGGTCTGGAACAGGACAAGGAAATTAGAATTTAGAAAAAACGGACGTAGCTGGTGGAATAATTAACTTTAATCCATTAATGATGATCGTCGCTCTTGACGGTACATAATTCACAATATCAATAGTAACTGATAATGGCGCCTTGCTAGGTCGTAGCAAATGACGTAGCTGAAGGCTATGCTAAACTATCGTCTCGGCAAATGAGAACGTAAGTAGGCAGTGAACTATCGCTAGCAAAGTCGGCTGTACAACTGGGGCGAGTGCTAGGAAGTCTCTCTAGGCCTGCTGTGTGGCGGCGCTCGGTCTGCAATCACTGATAGTGGCGACACGAGGGTCCGACGTCTACTACCGGACCGCGGCCGATTTAAAGGCTACCACCTAGCAAGTGTGGTGTCTGGCGGTGACACCACACCTTGTTTCCAAGTAGCCGAACATAACAATTTCCAATCAACCGCTGTTCAGTTGTACCAGAGGATCCAGTCCTTTTCATGTAAATACAGCCCACGCAATTATGGGCCCACCACTAGCTTGCACAGTGCCTTGTTGACAACTTGAGTCCATGAATTTGTGGATCTGCGCCACACTCGAACACGACCATCAGCTCTTACCAACTGAAATCGGGTCTCATCTGACCCATCCACGGTTTTCAGTCGTCTGGTGCAACCGATGTGGTCACGAGCCCAGGAGACACGCTGCAGGCGATGTACGAGTAGTACTGTTACCAAAGGCACTCGCGTCGGTCCTCTGCTGTTATACCCCATTAACACAAAATTTTGCTCCACTGTCCTAACGAATACTTTCGTCATAATCCCACATTGATTTCTGCAGCAATTTTTCGCAGTGTTGCTTGTCTGCTAGCACTAACAACTGTATACAAGCAACGCTGCTCTTGTTCGTTAAGTGAAGGCCGTGGTGGAAGGTAATGCCTGCAATTTGACACTCTCAGCACAATCTTGACACTGAGGATCTCGCAATTCTGAATTCCCTTATGATTTCCGAAATGGAATGTTCCATTTGTGTAGCTCCAACTATCATCCCGCTTTCAGAGTCTGTTAGTTCCCATTGTGCGGGCATAATGACGTCGGACACCTTTCCACACGAAACATTTGAGTACAAATGAGAGCTCCGCTCCCCGAGCACCATCTGTCGGCTGGGTTGGTCCTGGTCTCTTCTTCTGTCTTCTCCAGGCGCCGTCCGTTCGTTGGTTCTGAATAGGGACCGTCTTCTTCTTCTCGGTAGATCTTTTAATCTCCTGGCGCTGCCATTAGCCTTCGTACGGGTATTCAAGTAAGGCAAAAGGAGCTCTCAGAGCCTTTCCCTCGTTTTATGTGACGTCACGCTGAGCAGGTTTGATATTCCAAGGAGAGGTAATCTTTTCCTATAACTCGTGACGTGGCGTGACACATGTACGCTAATCCACCACCATCCCCACATCTGACACCAGATAATTAGAAAAAATAATCCTAATGTTGCGTCCAGCTAGCGGTCTAGACCCTTAATGATATAGGAAGCTGAGGATAGTCCATCCAGTCAGCTAACTTGGAGAAGATTAATTGAATATTTTGAAGGAGTTATGGAAATCAGTCGGGAAATATACGAACAAATCGGCAAGAATTGAATAACTTCAATTTTCAATGCTCTTCTGAACAAAACTGTCTAAGTGACCTGATTGAAAGTACACTATTCCTGATAGTCTATAATCCCATGGAGGGAGATATGCGGCTAAGTATGAACACGAGGATAGCCAGAGGGAATACTACAAATCCATACCCAACGCCTCACCTGTGCAAATGTCCCTCCTGTATGGCTGTCGAGATGAAATCCTGGCTTCTGTTGCCTTTCAAGCCTTGCATTTTTAAATATGCGACACTACCGCCACCTGCGTATATGCGTATCGCTATCTCATTGCTTTTGTCATCTCATTGTAGACTCCCAGCAGCAAAACAGGGATCAATGATGCAGGTCGTGAAAAACACGCATCAAACGTTGATCACGAGCGCTGGTTTTATCCATTTCTTTACGTCAGTATGGTTTTTACACTGGCGACTAGCCCATATTGCGAAGATTGACTTGCCCTGGTTTGTAAATGATTCTTCTTACTTCAACAAAATTTTGTTTAGGTATTGCACATCACTCTGAATTTTACGTAGATAGCGCTCGGAGAACTGTAATTAATTTTGGAAGTCATTGCCATGAAGCTGTAGATGCAGCGAAATGTAAAGAGGATGAAATGCAGTGGAATGGAATGTTTGCAGAACACACGTTTCGTGATATTTGTATTGTGTGTTACTGCTGCTAAAATGTTAGTTTCATCAGTTGCTCTTCTTTTTCCTGGTCGCATTTTATACTCCAGCCTTCCAATTTCTGGAACCTTTTATTTTTTTAAATGTTTGCGAAGACAGATCGTGGGTGTTTGGCATGGTCTGGATACTCTTCAGCATATAGCCGGGCCGCTACTCTAATAGTTTGGCGACAATCACCATAAACGATATTCTCTTTTTTTGACTGTCGTATACATTGCGAATGTCTCAATACTCTACCAGCAAGTTACCTGATAGCTGCAACAGCAGAACACTGATTGATGGGCTTCAGGCTCAAAGACAAACATAAGAAACACACCTGAGTTACATGTTCGTTTAGATTGGAATAATAGAGCAGACGTTTGTGGAACCTTTTCTCCTGATTACTGGGCAGTGGTCTGCGATGCTGTTATCTTGATACTATTTAAGACCTATTCATGTCAAGTCGTTGAAGTTCTCTTAGAATCTTTTTTCAAATTCTATAGAAAAAAAATGTATAGTGCGTAAGGTCGCATGGTCTCCTGACCTTGATTTATCACATATTCCGACCTCACCATCGTATTCTGCATACCAAGACGTTTCATTTGAGCCCAAACTCAATAGGGTAGAGTCAATCATACATATGTCCAATTAATTGATATGCAAATCTAATAAATAAATCGCAAGTGCACACCGAGATTAAACTCTAATAATCACAAGTGCACACCGAGGTTAAAATGTCGAGAATGGCGTACGCAAACATTCAAGACACGACGACGGCCACAGGAGTTTTTGTTCGGCGGAGGCAACCAGCCCACTGGAAAGTCTGTAGGAGGGTGAGTTATCATGCAGCTGCGCCCGCTTCACACCTAGTGTGCAGTTTCAGAGTTCTCATAGGTGGACAGTAAACGATTAATGCAGATGCTATATATTTCCGGATCGGCTGGCTTAAACGGAGCGCCATTCTCCCGTTTGTAAGAGTAACGCTGATTGGTGCACTATTTCTGATGCTATGAGTCAGAGGAGTGAGGGAAAGACAGCAAATGATATACCCTTTTTCTTTTTGCATGGAGAGGGGTCATTCTGGTGACATTCTTGAAGCGGGAACACGTAGGGGGAGAGAGTGTGCTCGTGCATGTACGAAGAGAGTGAGGAACAAAGTCTCTACTCAGTATTGCACTGAGAGAGCACCTCTGTCGCTAGTGAATCGGAGTGATACTCTATATTGAGTCGCTCGCGATTAAGCGTTTGTTCACTGTGTTGGCCGCGACACTTAATGTGTGGTGTGAATACAGACAGAGTATTAGTTAGTGCCTGTGAGCAAACATTGAGTGGCATTGCGGTGGACTGGTTATCTGACCAGTATACCACGCCAATAATTAGACTAGGGGCAGATAGGAGTCCTTGACTTCATCAGGGCGTAGTGAGAGTTCGATTGGCGAAGGTCAATCCAGATAGAAACAGATAGTTTTGTTATTTTTCAGTGGCGAACGACACAGGCAGCAGTCGTTGCAGCACACAGTATTGTTGCGTGACAGCGTAGGCGAGCCCCATCTTACCTCCATTTGAAATAACATTCTTCATTCATGTCAGTCCATTACATTTCTCACACGACAGCCTCGATCATACTTAGAAAAATTCAATTGGATAATTATTCAAGTTGAGTAGTGCGGCTCTCAGCTATTCTGCCAAATAAATAACATTCTAAAAGAAAAGGGATAAAAGAGCTTTCCCACACTATGTATAAAAATTTCATTAACAGGACTCCTGTCCATATAATGTAACCTCCTATTCCGAAAAGAACCTGGAAATTTGTGTATCAGATTATAAATAAAAGTTTCACTTGATCTTCTCAGATTTTGCAATAAATAATATTTTCCGTTTGTTTAATGTTTTTCTCACCCTACCTAGCAATACTGCAGTACCCAAGTATCCCACTAGTTACGTAAGAAAATAGAATATGTTGTGTCTTTTCCTTACAGTGGACTATTGCAGAAGATATTTATTGCTGAAAGTTTTTCTGGCATTTCTTTTTGGTGTGTTAGGAGCGTCTGTCTGACTTGTGTAGTAGTGTGGGGTGGAAATTGCTTCTTGCAGGAGCCAAAGGGCGCTTGCCAGATCAATTCGTTGCTCAACTCGTCAACATAACACCCACATACTGACAGAAAATGGCGGCTCTGCCAGGATAGGTAAGATGGGTAGGTTACCAAGATAGGACAGTGTCGGAATAGGTGATAGATGATAATTAGGTAAGGCAGGTCGCAATCTTAGTAAAAAAAATTGGGTGTTACAGAAAGTTTGTTGATATTTATGCAATGTTAAGTTAAGCGAGAAGCAAATAATTGTAATTTTTTGGAAAAAAGAAATTTAGTTAACTTAAGAAAAAAAATTATGTTAGGTGCATTATCACTTTGAAATATCTTCCTTCATGTCTTAAAGAGTTATTTGCAAAGAATTAGTAGCGAGGAAAGCAGAATTGTAGTGGAAAGGGCTTGTGTTATTGTGTTGGAATTTTTTTGGATTTTTACGATTTTTGAGTAGCTGTTAGGGCATAGGATTTTCAGGTGATAGGCATAGACGCAGAGTCACGCAGAGACGCAGAGTGACACAGTATCAAATAAGTTAGAATTAAGAAGTAACATTTTTACTCCCTTTGCAAGCGCACAGGTGGAGATTGGAGACTGTAGCACGGCAGACATAGCAATAGCAAAGAATTCACGACGTTGTTGTTGTTGTTGGTTCAACCAACTGGTAAGTGGTTGTACAGTTTTGTAGAGAGGGTTGTGGAGTGTTGAAAGAACTTCCATGTTAACGAGAGCAGACGCTAAAAGGCTACGTGATAGACAGCAAGTATACAAGATGGGGGAGAATCAACCAGATAAACAGCAAGTAAACGAGCTCGTTGAGAATAGGACAGACGGTGAACCAGAGAATAGGACAGTCGGTGTGCTGCAGAATCAGCAGACTCAGGTAGATTTGGATAGAATTGAGACAGATCAGACAGATGGGAATTGAAGGGAGGAGAACACAGAATTTTCAGAATACGAAATTCCGTGTAGCGCACATCCTGGGCCAGAAATAGACAGCCCACGCAGGAAATGGCGAAAATTAGCAGCTAAACGAGCTCAGGAAACTCGTTTGTTTGCCGCGTATTCAGAGACAGAATACGCGTCAATACAGTCAATGGACCGGCAGTCAGTTAACGTTCAAAGAGAAGTACACAGTGAGGAAGAGAGGGAACATTTAGAATATATCGAACCTCTTGTACGCATTCTAAATATGCCTCAGCAACAGGTACAGAATTCTGTGGAGTCTGTGGAGTTACGAGCATCGCGAAAAGGTACCGTAACAGACGCAACTGTACCTGCAAACATAAGACATACACAACAGAGAGGGCAATGTGCGGAGTTGTTTGTGCCACGAAATGGTTCAATGATAAACGCAACTAGTCCTCAACATCAAGAGCAACACAGGGAGAACGGAAGACAGCACGCATTGTTGCAGTTATCGAACTTAGAAACGTCACAGCACAGTCCAGTAAACGACGTAAGTGACCGAGTAGAAAACAACAGAAAGAGAACACACAGTTCAGCAGAAGGTAGTGTTACAGGACAGGACGCGATCATGGAGATGTTACAAAAAAATGAACGATAGTATAACTACACAAATAACGAAACAGAATCAGGATATTAATACACAGATAACAAAACAGAATAAAAGAAATTTTTCAGGTTGTGAAGGGAGACGAAAATTTAATAGTCATGGGTGACTGGAATTCGACAGTAGGAAAAGGGACAGAAGGAAACATAGTAGGTGAATATGGATTGGGGCTAAGAAATGAAAGAGGCAGCCGCCTGGTAGAGTTTTGCACAGAGCATAACTTTATCATAGCTAACACTTGGTTCAAGAATCATGAAAGAAGGTTGTATACATGGAAAAATCGTGGAGATACTAGAAGGTATCAGATAGATTATATAATGGTAAGACAGAGATTTAGGAACCAGGTTTTAAATTGTAAGACATTTCCAGGGGCAGATGTGGGCTCTGACCACAATCTATTGGTTATGAACTGTAGATTAAAACTGAAGAAACTGCAAAAAGGTGGGAATTTAAGGAGATGGGACCTGGATAAACTGAAAGAACCAGAGGTTGTACAGAGTTTCAGGGAGAGCATAAGGGAACAATTGACAGGAATGGGGGAAAGAAGTACAGTAGAAGAAGAATGGGTAGCTCTGAGGGATGAAGTAGTGAAGGTAGCAGAGGATCAAGTAGGTGAAAAGACGAGAGCTAGTAGAACACCTTGGGTAACAGAAGAAATATTGAACTTAATTGATGAAAGGAGAAAATATAAAAATGCAGTAAATGAAGCAGGCAGAAAGGAATACAGGCGTCTCAAAAAAGAGATCGACAGGAAGTGCAAAATGGCTAAGCAGGGGTGGCTAGACGACAAATGTAAGGATGTAGAGGCTTATGTCACTAGGGGTAAGATAGATATTGCCTACAGGAAAATTAAAGAGACCTTTGGAGAGAAGAGAACCACTTGTATGAATATCAAGAGCTCAGATGGAAACCCAGCTCTAAGCAAAGAAGAGAAAGCAGAAAGGTGGAAAGAGTATATAGAGGGTCTATACAAGGGTGATGTACTTGAGGACAATATTATGGAAATGGAAGAGAATGTAGATGAAGATGAAATGGGATATGCGACACTGCGTGAAGAGTTTGACAGAGCACTGAAAGACCTGAGTCGAAACAAGGCCCCGGGAGTAGACAACATTCCATTAGAACTACTGATGGCCTTGGGAGAGCCAGTCCTGACAAAACTCTACCATCTGGTGAGCAATATGTATGAGACAGGCGAAATACCCTCAGACTTCAAGAAGAATATAATAATTCCAATCCCAAAGAAAGCAGGTGTTGACAGATGTGAAAATTACCGAACTATCAGTTTAATAAGTCACAGCTGCAAAATACTAGCGCGAATTCTTTACAGACGAATGGAAAAACTAGTAGAAGCCGACCTCGGGGAAGATCAGTTTGGATTCCGTAGAAATGTTGGGACACGTGAGGCAATACTGAGCCTACGACTTATCTTAGAAGAAAGATTAAGAAAAGGCAAACCTACGTTTCTAGCATTTGTAGACATAGAGAAAGCTTTTGACAATGTTGATTGGAATACTCTTTTTCAAATTCTGAAGGTGGCAGGGGTAAAATACAGGGAGCGAAAGGCTATTTACAATTTGTACAGAAACCAGATGGCAGTTATAAGAGTCGAGGGAAGCAGTGATTGGGAAGGGAGTGAACAGGGTTGTAGCCTCTCTCCGATGTTATTCAATCTGTATATTGAGCAAGCAATAAAAGAAACAAAAGGAAAGTTCGGAGTAGGTATTAAAATCCGTGGAGAAGAAATAAAACTTTGAGGTTCGCTGATGACATTGTAATTCTGTCAGAGACAGCAAGGGACTTGGAGGAGCAGTTGAACGGAATGGACAGTGTCTTGAAAGGAGGATATAAGATGAACATCAACAAAAGCAAAACGAAGATAATGGAATGTAGTCGAGTTAAGTCGGGTGATGCTGAGGGAATTAGATTAGGAAATGAGACACTTAAAGTAGTAAAGGAGTTTTGCTATTTGGGTATCAAAATAACTGATGATGGTCGAAGTAGAGAAGATATAAAATGTAGACTGGCAATGGAAAGGAAAGCGTTTCTGAAGAAGAGAAATTTGTTAACATCGAGTATAGATTTAAATGTCAGGAAGTCGTTGCTGAAAGTATTTGTATGGAGTGTAGCCATGTATGGAAGTGAAACATGGACGATAAATAGTTTGGACAAGAAGAGAATAGAAGCTTTCGAAATGTGGTGCTACAGAAGAATGCTGAAGATTAGATGGGTAGATCACATAACTAATAATGAAGTATTGAATAGAATTGGGGAGAAGAGAAGTATGTGGCACAACTTGACAAAAAGAAGGGACCGGTTAGTAGGACATGTTCTGAGGCATCAGGGGATCATAAATTTAGCATTGGAGGGCAGGGTGGAGGGTAAAAATCGTAGAGGGAGACCAAGAGATGAATACACTAAGCAGATTCAGAAGGATGTGGGTTGCAGTAAGTACTGGGAGATGAAGAAGCTTGCACAGGATAGGGTAGCATGGAGAGCTGTATCAAACCAGTCTCAGGACTGAAGACCACAACAACAACAACAACAAGACAGAATACAAAGATGACGAAACGGCATAAGGAATTGAAACAGGATATGAAACAGGATATTCAGGAATTGAGACAAGAGATTAAGACACAGATTCAACAGGTTAAAATCCAGATGGTAGAAGGGATCGCCAGAATTGATAGTCACATCACTCAGATAAATAAAGACGCAAAAGAATCTAGGGAACGAATCAGGTACTAACACAAAGTCAGCAGCAATTACGCATTGACATGGACAAGGTCCAATTGGACATCGTAAAAGTTGACAAAAAAGTGGAAAGTTTTACGAAAAGGCAGAAACACAAATTTCGGAAGAACAAGCAATTCAAAGCAAGGTCGCTAAAGTTGCACTGAAAAAATATGATCAGCGGATCAATAAAATAGAACATAAAAACAAAGATCAGTTTGAAAAGCATCGAACGGAATTGATACAAACTATCGAAGAAAAGATCGAAACCGATTACACCTGTAGCGAAACAACTGATACGTCAAGCATTAATTCAGTACATGAACACGCACCGACTAAGAAAGTTCAAGTAGAACAAAGACCAGAAGTAACACTCGCGCAGAAATCGAAACAGAAGGCCCCGATTAAAGTGACACATGACACGCCACAGAACCAGGCACAGTGTCTAGAAAAACAGGACACATATAGTCAGCCGATACCAACGGACAGACAGGCGACTGAGCAGTAAACCCGATGACACAACATAACAGTAGCACAGGTATAGTACCGTGAACGAGGAGAGTAGAGACAAACGAATAACACTTTTGTTCACCAATGTTACGGTATGATGCGAATATGGGTCAGGAAATTGAGAATATGCAGACAGGTAGTGGATTGCCAGAGAATAGGCAAGACAAGACAAGCAGTGGCAGATTATTTGAGTCTATGAATCAGCCACAACCCGGATTTATGAGTAGATACGATACAAATCACTTTTTTACCGTTAGAAACTTCCAACATTTCATGGAAAAGGGCGGTAGCTTGCATGCACGCACATTCATCGATTAATTCCAGGTAGGCTTACCAAATCATTGGAGCTTGGCTCACATACTTGACTTTATTTGTGCACACATTTAAGGGACAGTACGTTGGTGATGCAAATGATCGTTGCTACCTGTACGTCTTACTACAGTTCAGAACAGCATTTCTCGAAAGATATTGGTCTAAGGAGGCGCAAAACAAAGTTAAATACGAGTTACTTCAGATGACACCATATGAAAACTCAGGGAAGAAAAGATTTGCAAAATTCTTTGACACAATGGACAAAAAGAATCAATGCTTAGACAAACCATACAGCAACGGAGAGCTGATACGTCTATGTAGAATGAAGTTACCGGTAAAGTATCAACAGGCGACCATAGGAAAAATTTAAAATACCGAGGAATTCAAAGAGATCTTAAGGGAGCTCATATTCACGTTTAAAGAAAATGAGGCAAAAGAAAAAAGAAAGGAAAGGGAACAGCAAAAGGATAGGACTAGGAACGAATATTCTAATAATTATAATCGTAATCCTAATAATAATAAAACACTCCTGGAAATTGAAATAAGAACACCGTGAATTCATTGTCCCAGGATGGGGAAACTTTATTGACACATTCCTGGGGTCAGATACATCACATGATCACACTGACAGAACCACAGGCACATAGACACAGGCAACAGAGCATGCACAATGTCGGCACTAGTACAGTGTATATCCACCTTTCGCAGCAATGCAGGCTGCTATTCTCCCATGGAGACGATCGTAGAGATGCTGGACGTAGTCCTGTGGAACGGCTTGCCATGCCATTTCCACCTGGCGCCTCAGTTGGACCAGCGTTCGTGCTGGACGTGCAGACCGCGTGAGACGACGCTTCATCCAGTCCCAAACATGCTCAATGGGGGACAGATCCGGAGATCTTGCTGGCCAGGGTAGTTGACTTACACCTTCTAGAGCACGTTGGGTGGCACGGGATACATGCGGACGTGCATTGTCCTGTTGGAACAGCAAGTTCCCTTGCCGGTCTAGGAATGGTAGAACGATGGGTTCGATGACGGTTTGGATGTACCGTGCAGTATTCAGTGTCCCCTCGACGATCACCAGTGGTGTACGGCCAGTGTAGGAGATCGCTCCCCACACCATGATGCCGGGTGTTGGCCCTGTGTGCCTCGGTCGTATGCAGTCCTGATTGTGGCGCTCACCTGCACGGCGCCAAACACGCATACGACCATCATTGGCACCAAGGCAGAAGCGACTCTCATCGCTGAAGACGACACATCTCCATTCGTCCCTCCATTCACGCCTGTCGCGACACCACTGGAGGCGGGCTGCACGATGTTGGGGCGTGAGCGGAAGACAGCCTAACGGTGTGCGGGACCGTAGCCCAGCTTCATGGAGACGGTTGCGAATGGTCCTCGCCGATACCCCAGGAGCAACAGTGTCCCTAATTTGCTGGGAAGTGGCGGTGCGGTCCCCTACGGCACTGCGTGGGATCCTACGGTCTTGGCGTGCATCCGTGCGTCGCTGCGGTCCGGTCCCAGGTCGACGGGCACGTGCACCTTCCGCCGACCACTGGCGACAACATCGATGTACTGTGGAGACCTCACGCCCCACGTGTTGAGCAATTCGGCGGTACGTCCACCCGGCCTCCCGCATGCCCACTATACGCCCTCGCTCAAAGTCCGTCAACTGCACATACGGTTCACGTCCACGCTGTCGCGGCATGCTACCAGTGTTAAAGACTGCGATGGAGCTCCGTATGCCACGGCAAACTGGCTGACACTGACGGCGGCGGTGCACAAATGCTGCGCAGCTAGCGCCATTCGACGGCCAACACCGCGGTTCCTGGTGTGTCCGCTGTGCCGTGCGTGTGATCATTGCTTGTACAGCCCTCTCGCAGTGTCCGGAGCAAGTATGGTGGGTCTGACACACCGGTGTCAATGTGTTCTTTTTTCCATTTCCAGGAGTGTAATTTCATGCAGTTTAACAGCTCATGACAGTGGCATAATGGAGGTAATTGGCATAGAAACGGGAACCAGAATAATTTGTACCGAAATAGGAATGGTAATGGACACTCATACATTGGTGGATATACCAACGGTCAAGGGTACTTTGAAAGATGACACGATGCCAGAAACAGCAACTGGCGAGAGCAGGGCCCGAATAATTACAGAGGAAATCATGGTCCACAAAGACAAGACCAACACAGCAAAGGGAAACCAGAAGTAAAAGTTAGGCCACCGAACCCTGAAGAACGTAAAGATTGACGGGAAAATATGGAAGAGGCTAGGCAAACTAACGTCCACCCATTTACACAATCAAAACAGAACATTCATTTCTTCGAAGTAGATAAATCAAAATTAGAAAAAACTGACAACAGCCACAATTAAGATAAACAGGGACTTACGAAAATTTCCGATAAAGAGTCAGCACCACATAGTACCACAAATTAGCCACCAATTACAGTATTAAAAAATATAGATCCACCAGAAAAAATAAAAGAAATTATTAAATTTCCAGTGATTCCCCGAAAGCAACACAGACAAATCGTCGCTTCTGTCTTACGGAACTTTCGCTTCACAGCAATGAGACGTAAGATCACCCAAGACAAGTCTGCCACAAAGAAACGCTTCACCTTGGGCCATTACCTTTCACACAAGAGCCAAAATAAGTGCCGTAAATTTTTTGCAGTCTATAAAGGGCCGATGATAATTTCCAGAATCGCTCACGGAAATGCCGTAGAGCTATCGAACCCAAAAACAGGTGTATTGACATCTACAAAGTAAGTCATTTAAAAGCATGCGAATGAAAAAAAAAATAAAAGAAAATAAAAGGAAAGATACAAAGGAGCAAAAGAAATCTCATATCTTATACTAATCACTAAATGAAAGATACTTAAATAATCAACAAATTAACACATTAATTAAAAGAAAGAAAGATACAAAACAGACTAACAGTTTTCTTGTATCATTGAGTACACTGCAACATGCACACAAACAATAAATGATACACAACTAATAAAAGAATGAAGAAGTGGTAGGCTATAAAAAAGATACACACACACACACACACACACACACACATATATATATATATATATATATATATATATATATATATATATATATATATATATATAGAGAGAGAGAGAGAGAGAGAGAGAGAGAGAGAGAGTTTATCTTTTTGCAACTGTCAAAAATTTTTGCATGTGTAGAGTCAAAATTTGTTGCAAATATCAATAATAAACATCCGTAAAACAAGGGAAAAATTTAAGCATCAAAGGGACATCGCCACCAACATCAATCGCCAGCTCCCTCAACACCAGATGCTTCGAGATAGCGACGGAAAGGGTACAGATATAGTGAGAGAGCACTTAGGGCAATGATAACAATATGAAGACCAAAGCGATACTGGAAATGCAGGAAAACCAGGTTGGACTTCAGGAGGACAACGCACAGCCCGGACATTTCATATCTCATGACACTGCTACTCAAAGGACGAGTGTGGGGAGAATCATGATACAATGAGACTACAATGAAAGTACAAGAAATACTAAGATCTACAAACTCATCAAATAATATTTGGTAAAGGCAATCAGATCCTACAAATCCTATGTCCCTTCTACATTAAATTTCACATATTCCTTGCCCAAGAAGATCAGGAGAATGCAAGAAAGAAAAGAAGACCAGAAGACACAAGATGAAGACGGGCAGAAGAGAGCAAGATACCTTTCTGTCCTATCCTAAAAATTATTACAAAAGTCTTTCCATGAACTTTGAGGTATGGTAACCACTACAGCCATCTCTCAAAATATAAATCTTACATAGTCAAAAGAATGCGAACAAACGTCAAACAACATATTAATCTTGTACCGACAAACACTATCAAGTAATGGATTAAATTAACATCATTCTCTCTACCACATCCCCAAACTGCCATACTGAACCAGGTGTGTGGAGTACCAAGACATCACTGCACATGCAATGGGTGACAGTCATTTACAATCATCAATTTACTACAATCATCAAACTGCCATACCACAGCAGGTGTGACAGTAAAGGAATGCAAGGACATCACTGTATGTTCAGTAAACCACAGTCATCAATAACCATCGGTTAGAAGTACCACTTCATGATCACGACATCAACAAATAAGACCCGGCATCACACGCTATAGTGCTTCTCATATGATTTGTGACACCCATACAAATGAGTCGACACCTTCCAGTACTTCAATGGGGATCGTCGTGCACAGAAACTGACAGAGCAGCACAAAACGAAAAGACTATTTCGAGAAAAAAATAAATAAATTCTCTCTGTACTAAAACAAGTGTAGATTTATGAAAATTATATACTTTTTAATATGATGTATTTCTTCTCTTTCTTTGTAAAAGTAATTATTTTTATTATATATGTTGAGTCCATAATTTATAGATACCTTACAACCTTTTGTAAAGAAACTTAGTATAGTTATATAATCTCACAAACTTATGGAAAATATATTTATTTCTTTTATATGTAAAAGTAGAAAAGGATTTATGCAGGATTTCTCTTCTTTAAGTAACATTCAAAAACACCTTTTTGAGATAATAATATTAATACCAAAGATAGAATTAAGAGGAAATGCTTCTTCATTCTTACACAGAAAGAAAACAGTGACACATAAAAGAAAAGATAACGCCTAAATAATTAAAACAAAGTAACACAACAGAGCTTTTGCAAAAATTTACACAAAGCCTAACTAAGGAAAAGAGATAACTACACCAAGACATAATACACTGTACATTAAAAAGTTTAGATAAAGAAAGGATTGTAAAACAACTTTTGTAACAGAAAAAAAACAGACACACATAATGGCAATGGCAAAGAAAACTAATTTTTGTGAAGTCCATTTCTGCCTAGCAACAGACGACAAATTGTATAATTAGAGACTAGAAACAATAGCTATAAAGAAATAATTACAAAAGATCTTAAGAATGGCTGAGAAAGTTAATCGTAAAGTCTGAAAGAACAATTTTTGGATGACTTTGTCAATGTTTTCCTCAGCATTGATAAACCCCAGACAAAAGTTGTGTCACAAGGGGGGAGGGGGGGGGAAGTACGTAAGGTGACTTGGTCTCCTGATTTTCATTTCTTACACATTCCGACCTCACAATTGATTTCTGCATATCAAGACGTTTCATTCGAGCCCAAACTCGATGGGGTAGAGCCAATTTTACGTATGTCCATTTAATCGATATACAAATCTAATAAATAAATCACAAGTGCACACCGAGATTAAAAAGTCGAGGCTGGCGTACAAAAACATTCAAGACATGACGGCCACAGGAGTTTTTGTTCAGCGGAGGCAACCAGCCCGCTGGAAAGTCCGTAGGAGGGTGAGTTAGCAACCAGCTGTTTCAGTTTTTTGCCAGAGAAAAGGGATAATGGCCTGCATGTTCACCTTAAAAGCAAAACCTGCTGTATTGTTTGTGAGCGCCCCAGTATAAGCATTTTTTGACAGACCTAGTGCGCAGTTTCAGAGTTCTCACAGGTGGACAGTAAACGCCTAGTGCAGATGCTATATATTTCCGGATTGGTCGGTTTAAATGGAGCTCCATTCTCCTGTTTGTAAGAGTAATGCTGATTGGCGGACTATTTCTGACGCAATGAGCTGGAGGAGTGAGGAAAAGACAGCAAATGATATACCCTTTCGCTTATTTAGTGGAGAGGGGTTGTTCCGGTGATGCTCTTGAAGTGGGAACATGTAGGGGGAGCGAGTGCGCTCATGTGTGTACACTGAGAGAAGGGAACAAAGTCTCTACTCAGTACTGCACTGAGAGAGCACCTCTGTCGCTAGCGAATCGGAGTGATACTCAATATTGAGTCGCTTGCGATTAAGTGTTTGTTCACTGTGTTGGCCGTGACAATTAATGTGTGGTGTGAACACAGAGTATTAGTTAGCGCCTGTGAGCAAACATTGAGTGGCATTTGCAGTGGACTGGTTATCTGACCGGTGAACCATGCCAATAGTTAGACTAGGGGCAGACAGGAGTCCTTGACTTCATCAAGGATTAGTGAGAGTTCGTTTGGCGGAGGTCAATCGAGATAGAAAGAGATAGTTTTGTTATTTTTCAGCAGCGAACGAGGCAGGCAGCAGTCGTCGCAGCTAACGGTATTATGTGCTACAGCCTAGGCGAGTGTCATCTTTCCTCCATTTGAAATTCATTCATGTCAGTCCATTACATTTCTCAAACGACAGCCTCAATCGTACTTAGAAAAATTCAGTTGGATAATTATTCAAGTTGAGTTGGTACGGCTTTCAGCCATTCTGCCAAGTCAATAACATTCTTAAAGCAAAGGGATAAAAGAGCTTTCCCACACTTTGTACATAAATTTCATTAACAGGATTCCTATCCATAAGAGGTAACCTCCTATTCCGAAAAGAAACCAGAAATTTGTGTATAAGTTTATAAATAAAATTTCACTTGATTTTCTCAGATTTTGCAATAAATAATATTTTCCGTTTGTTTAATGTTTTTCTCACACTAACTAGCAATACTCCAGTACTGAAATATCCCACTAGTTACGTAAGAAAATGGAATATTTTTGTGTCTTTTCCTTACAGTAGACGACTCCAGAAGATATTTATTGCTGAAAGTTTTTCTGGCATTTCTTTTTGGTGTGTTAGGAGCGACTGTCTGACTTGTGTAGTAGTGTGAGGCGGAAATTGCTTCTTGCAGGAGCCAAAGGGTACTTGTCAGATTAATCTGCTGTGCAACTTGTCAACATGACATCCACATACTGACACGCTCTTTTCAGTTCGGAGGACACAGTGAGAATGTAAAGATGGCTAGAAATTAGTGTCTTCCGCCAAGTATGAGAGCCTGGCGAAAGATTTCGCCTGAAGCTATGCAATCCACATGACATAACTGTCATGCGGTTCGTTCTACACGACAATTCTCGACCGCAATCTGCAGGGGCAATTAAGATGGGAAGTGTTTGATCGCCCACAATACAGCCCATAATAAGTTACCCCTGAGGTTCATCTCTGCTCAAATGAATCACTGGCTATGAAGACAATATTTTGACACTGTCAACGACCTGCAGTCCAGAGACGAAAATTGTCGAAAAGCACTGGCGGCTGTCTTCTATAACGATGGAATTTAAAAGTTGGTACAACGCTACGACAGATGTCAAAGTCTGAGCGTCGACTGTGTAGAGCACTAGCTGGAAGATGTAGGTAACCGTTGCAAATAAAACAGTTTTGATTTTCACTGTAGTTTCCATTTCGCGACCTATCGTCTCTTACTTTCCGAATAGCCATCATATCTTTGATATCGATGTAATAATATCAGTGAGTTGATTGCGCTTTTTTATGAAACAAATTATGTTCTTTAGTTTTCGCACTCTATCATCTGTCTTCATACATGTAAGACCTCCATATCTGTGCTCTTCAGCTAATTGTTAATAATAGCCTTATTTTGCAATGCAGTGACTTAATAGTCACTGAATATGTCCGTCATGTATCATTAGTTGTCTTTATAAGTGTGTTTTTTGTATGTTCCAGCAACTTAATTCCGTTGGGAAGCGTTAAGTTCGGTTATGTTATGATATGATTACGCGCCAGCTGCATACTACCATATGCACATTTGTATCGTTTCTCAAAGAACCTGGAGTCTAAATTTTTTTTATTCGATGTCTGATCATTCTTGGTGTGTAATGCGACTTATTTTATCGCGTGATACTACATTTAAGAAGGCCGACCATCACCCAACATATTGCTCTCCTACGCACACCTGACACGTGTGCGCCTGACTTCATCGCAGTAGTAAAAATAATGGTAATACCCTCAGACTCAACTACAAAGGGAGTTTACTAAAATAAGATCTTAATTCAGAGCTAATTAATTTCCACTCCCGCTTCAGCTCTTGTAGTATTTCCCGATTGCAAACAGTCAATTATCTGCTTTAATTAGAACGATTACTAAGACTTACGAGGGATATATTAAACATGCCTCATAGAGTCTAACCTTTTAGAGCTATTTAGGATATCTATTGGAGTCTCACTGAGATTTGTTTGAAACCTGTACCCATTTGATTTCTACTCACTTAACGTTGCACAAGCTCTAGAGCTAAGAGAGTTACGTAGGTCACATTGGACTGTATTGGTACAACTTGCATATTTTGGAGGTTCTGTGGCAAATTAGCGTTTAACTGTGTTTCATTATTTATTATGAGCCTCCTGTTTCACATTATTCCATGTGCGTATAATGAACATGTACGTCAGTTTTGGTAACAGTTACTGTCAGCAGTAAACTCTGTGTGCGTGGTCTACGCACTTTAAGTTTCATTTGCAAAGGCAATGTTATGGATATTAAGATATTTCAGTGCTTCAAGGTTTGATCCATTTCTCTGGATGATTTCGTTATGTCAGTGATTGTTTGTAATATGTGAGATATTTATTTTTGTTAATTTAATCAAAGGTACGGACAGTTTGTCTATACACGGAAAGCTTTCCCCTAGTGATAGTAGTATTTTATTACAAAGTAATCAGTTTAGATTTTCGCTGTAAATTTGGGATTATTTAATGATTTTATTATAATGGTTTCACGAAGTGTTCATTTGGATATACAAAGGGAACCAGAACTCCAGCAACAAAGTTTCAGAGATGGATCAGAACAAGGAAAAAAGTGTAGTAAACATGGGCTCTGAAATTCATACCTTAGGAGCACTTGTGATCATTGTTTCATCTTCAAACCTGTGAAACACATGTCTTCACCGCAAGGTCTTTGCTCTCCATAGTTCGGTAGGAGGTAGTACGGACCTACACGAGAAAAAAGGTCCAGTAAACATGAGCTCTAAAATGTATACCTTAAGAATTACGAGCACTTGTTCATTAGAAGAGATGTGGTTCCCAGCAGCAAAGGTGAGTAACTGCTCATAGGTCTTCAGGTAGGTACTTTGGAGCCCATGTCCACTGGAAGTTGTTTTCGAGTTTTGCTCCACACTACCACTGCCGAAAACATGGAAAGCAAAGAGTTTTCACTAGAAAAGGTGTGTCTCACAGCAGCGAAAATGAACAAATTGTCGTAGCTCTTGAGGTACACATTTTAGAGTCCTTGACTATTAGACATTTTTTCTTGTTTTGGTCCATTCTACCACCTCAAAAAGTTTGTCGGTGGTGTTCTAGTTCATCCTGTATATACGTTTTGATATTACTTTTCTTGAAATTGGTAACTGTGAGAGGCGGTTGACAATATTTTGTGTTACTGTTTAAAATATATTTACGCTCCACAATCCCAACAATTTCCATCGCACAGTCTATGTTGCCAGATTCCAACGATTTCGGATGACAACTATGTGTACTAAATTTCACACTATGTGTACTCACACATCACCTGAGAGTTTAATCATGCGTTGTTCTTACTCTTCTGAATGCACACAATAAGTAAAATTTCGTTACCTGCTTTGCAACCCAGTGTTGCAATTTTAATGGTGATAACTGACTAAGATTGCCGGTTAAAAACTAGATGCCATTCTTGTTGAAGTTAGTGGGTGCAAATGTCGTGCAAAGAGAAACAAGTGCCGCTCACCATAGTGAGTTAATGACGAGCTGAGTCCACTGGGTGTGGTGGAAGGGGCGGAGCGGTGGCAGAATAGCGCATGCCCGCATGGCAGGTTGCCGCTGCGGCAGGCGCCACAAGCTTCGCAGAGGCCAAAGTAGCGCCAGCACTCGACGCAACGCCAGCAGGTAACGCAATACTTACTGCCTGTCGCTGCCTACGTTTCTCTCTCCCATAATGCCATGTACAATGCTTTGCTGTTTCTCATTGCTAAAATACCGGCTTATAGGAGAACGTAATTGGTGAGACGGCGACATCGGCGGTTCCTCAGTGACTCATGTACTCTTATCATTTTGAATGACAATTATCTGCAGCACTGGGTGTCGTAACTTGAATTAGAATATGCTTTTCAATTTGTCTTTTTCAACACTGCACAGTTTAAACTGTGTAGGCATTTTTAAGTGTTTGGTACAATCGTCGAATGGAGATACTACAGTCAATTGTCCGGATTTTAAAATGAACAACATGATACGTAGCGTTTCTTGAATAGCTGTGACGCAAAATACTTTGCAAGTATAATTTAGCTATACAAGAAACACTTGGTGTCATGTTAAAGTTCATGTGTCCAGCTGTATTTTAACAATGTCCGTGAGTTTTGACACTAACTCAAATACGTCTGTTTGACGGGCTATGCCACACACTTGAAAATGGCTGCACGTCCGACATTGAGTTCTAGTGAAAAAGACAAAATAAATGCGTTTTCTAATCCAAATTACGACAGCCAGTGTGACAGACTACAGTCACTCAAAAAATTACTGGTACTGTAGGTCCCATTGCAACTTAAATCTTATCTCTTTGTTTAGTATTTAGATAGTATGTTTATAAATAGCATTAAACATTAGGCAGCGCCATCTCTTCGTGATCACCACTATAGACGTAATCTAGGCGTTATATGAAACGCAGCACAAAAAGTAAAATTAACATTCAGCTATTTCCCATATCTTTGCTTATTTGTCGTGATATGTCCTTGCCTTGACCCGATGTATAAACAGTCTCGCGTACCTTGTTATGGTGACTACCACTAATGTTGTTTAACTAGGAGTTCGAAGGGAGCATAGGGCCGCTTCACTCTTTCCACCTACGCACTCATTTTCCGCTGCTGGATATCCTGTACAGTGGCAAATAAAACAGTTGAGACCAACAAGGAGTGAAGACTAACGGATCTGTGATCTGACCCTCAGTTACGTGCTCGTATTATAGAGGATTTATGTATTGCATATTCAATAAATTTGATACTGTTAATACTTTATCCACTTTCATACCGAAGATTAGAGGCGTAAGGTCTTCTCTTACATGTAACAGACGTTTTTCAAAACTTCTTTTAATATAAAATACTACCGAACTCGGTAATGTTTCGCAATTGCTAAATACGTATGGTAATTAGATATATTTACGTCCTAATCTGAGATAACCCTAGGAATTGTGTCAGGACAAAATTTCAGCGCCTCGTTACAACTTCGCCTGCTTTGAACGTATGGAATTAGAAATAAAAATAAAAATCGTATAGAATATGAACGAAAAACATCTCCAAATGTTCTTGACAGACTTACTCCAATTTTTCACATGAGTAAACATTCGGACGGACACAGGCTATATATCTTTTTAAAATACAATGTACAGTTTTTCTGTTTAAACCAGCTTCGATAGTGAAAACGGTGTGCTGTACTATGAAAATGTGCTGTTTTGTTTTCTTCCTTGTAGTCGGTTTTAATTAGGATAGCAGGGCCTGTAAACCATTAGATAAATTGTTTCTCTGTATACAAAAAAAATAGTTTTAAACAAAAGTTGTGTTCACAACATTGTGCTGATTTCTTTTCGTCCTCGCAATCATTTTTAACAAGAATTCTGAATATTATGTAGGTTGTAACTGTGGCATACCGGCCTACAATTAGGACACTCTCGTGCGATCTGAATCGTCTCTGTAACTTTGTAATGCCACGCGTTCGCAGATCAAAACTGTGTGAACTAACATCGTTAAAGCTACTGTACCAACACATCCACCTGGAGAGATCTTTCTCATACTCCGTATACTAATGATTCCAACCGATTTACCCATTCGATTTAAGATACTGTAGTTAGAACTGACTTCAAGACAGAAAATTTAACAGTACACATTTCCGCAACACAGCACTTTCTTTTTTGCAGACGGTTTAAAAAAATACGAGGGGCGTTCAGAAAGTAAGCTCCGATCGGTCGCGAAATGGAAACGACTATGAAAATCCGATAAAGCTTTGCACAGATGTGTTGGGTAGTGTCTCTATTATAACCCCAGTTAGCATCACGTCGCTCTTCTCATTTCTGAGCTCGCAGTGAGTGCGTAAAGATGTCTAGAAAATAGTGTCTGCCGCCAAGTACGAGGGCCTGGTGAGAAATTTCGCCTGAAGCTATGCAGCTAACATTATATAACTGTCGTGCTGTTTCTTCTTCAAGACAATTCTCAGCCGCATTCTGCAGGGGCAATGAAGATGCTCCTGCATCGTTTTCAAATGGAAATGTGAGATTACCCACAATACAGTCCGCAATTGTCTCCCCCTGAGTTTCATCTCTGGTCACATGAACCGCTGTCTTTGAAGACAACATTTTGACACAGACAACGAGATGTAGGCCAGCGTGGAGAATTGGCGGAAAGCACTGGCGGCTGCCTTCTATGATGAGGCTATTGAAAAGTTGGTACAACGCTATGACAAAAGTCTAAGTCAGAACGGCGACTACGTAGAGAAGTAGCTGAAAGGTGTAGCTAATTGTTACAAGTAAAACGTTTCTGATGTTCACTGTGGTTTCAATTTGGCAATCAATCGGAGCTTACTTTCTGAACAGGCCTCGTACCTATACATTGTTGTTTAAAAATATGTAGCCTATGTCCGTCCGAATGTTTATTACAGCCTCTGTAACAATTTGTAGTAAATCGGTGAAGACCTTCTCGAGATTTTTCCTAACAACTCTTCCAATTTATATATTGGTATAGATCACACAAGATGTTTTACATTAATGATGAATACACACTAATAACAATAATAAATTACGTACAGTATATAGCGTGAATCACTTGAAAGTTGCACGCTTTTACGTCGTGAACGGTTCAACACTTCTAAACGAGATCATAGGGCAATGGTAGTTGGCCGAGTGGCATGTAATTTTGTTGCACGTGTTAATAGTCCCTACTCTTGTACAACTGAGATATTGAAGCAACAATGATATTTGAAAATGGAAAGAATAATTTTTATCGGCACTCGAAAGCTCTAGAAAAGGCTAGTACAGCGATATAACGTTACTTGCTGTTGGCGTAGAAACTTTTCGCATAATATCTGAGAAATGTGCTACAGCTTAAAAGTATGACGTCCTGAATCTATTATTGCAAGTCGAGCTATCAAGCATCACTCCATTGTTATATGCAACGAAAATGTGCTAAGACAAAATGTGTTTCCTATTGGTCTATGTTGTAAATGGAACTATCTTCTAGCATATTTGTGTATGGACTGTGGTGTGCGATCGTTTTGTAGTTTCTTACGTGTTACATTTTCATCTCCTCCAAGCTTGTTGAACACCACATAACAATTCAGAGAGCAAAGAATCATACTCAAGCTTCTGTATTATCTATTGTGTATCAAAATTTTTCATTGGCTAATAATATTAGTTTCCAATTTAGATTGCAGGTTCGGCTTTCTAGAGCTTGAGAAGGAAAAGATAATAGGATGCGGAGAGCAGGATTAACAACTACGAATTATCTGTTGAAATAGCGTCCATTAAATCACCGCTAAGCTGCACGGAACCCCTACATACTGTTCGAAATTATAAAATCAAACTGAAATTGTCGTGTATAAATAATTTACCAATCTTTTGCGGTACTTGCCATAAACTACTCTCCACGATTCAGCGGATGATAAAAAATTGAAAAATATTTTTTAGATAAAATTAATTTTCATCTCCTCCACTAAATTTAACACATGCAGCTCCAGAGCAGGAATTTCGTTATCTTCCAATATTCCGTGAGTATTTATCGGTGTTATAAGCTCTATACATTTGAATGTACAAGCCTTTCTGATAGAGCTGGACTCCAACCAAAACCAGTTCCGTAACCAAAGTTACACAATTTACGATCGAAGACTCAAGGGGAAAGCGGGGACAATATGTGATCGTTGCACGGAAGGACGATAGTCTTCGGTGTGTTACAGATGTAGGCAGCGTGTCCCGGCTTAAAAGGCGTCACACATTCTTTCATCAGCCATTACACGAAAAGAGCAAAATACAATTTCAGTAATCACATAAAAATAAACGCATATAATTCAAAACCTAATAAAAATTTGAATAAAATGTGTCTTGCATACATTGTGCCGGCTGTTGCGAAAAAGAGTGTCGCAAATAAGTTTGAGACAGTTTAATACTCATGTTTAGGTAAACGGCTTTTGTGAAAACAAGTAAACAGTCTAAAGGGGAGCCTCGCATGAGAACAATGTTTGCAACAAATAGCCAATTCCGGCCGTTTTGCCTTGCAGTTCTTAGCACATTAATCTGACTTTTTTGCATCAATATGTCGGTTGATGTTGGAGTTAAAAGTATTAACCACACAACAAAGTTACAGAGAGTTCTTCTTATGGGGCAGCGGCAACTCTGTAAGTCCGCTTTGTAAAATGAAGAAACCACACAACAGTTGTTTAATGCAGTTTTTTATTGTGTACACGAAAGGTGTAAACCGTAGTAATCAACATATTGTGTCACACAGCATCGGAGGGGATCCACAGATCTGAAATGTCAGATAAGGAAATATGCGGCTAAACTTTCTAAAATGAATTTAAAAAATTAAAAGAGAGAACAGGACGTTACTTACAAATAAAATCATCTAACAACCTGAGGTCATCCTCACTCCACTGTTGTCATGGAACCAAAGGTTCCATGTCAAAAGGATAAAAGGGATCTAGAAAAATCCTAAAAAGTGGACATTAGGACTCGACACCAAAAGTCACTCCCATTGTCATGTAACACAATATTTGCATTACTATGGGGGTTATTCGGAAAGTAACGGACGATCGGTCGGGAAATGGAATACTGTGAAACTCCGATGAAACTTTGCACAGATGAGTTGGGCACTGTGTCTATTACGTCCGTCGATCGCATCATGTCGCTCTCTTCAGTTCTGAGCTCACAGTGAGAACGTAAAGATGGCTAGAAATTAGCGTCTCCCGCCAAGTATGAGGCCCTGGCGAAAGATTTCGCCTGAAGCTATGCAATCCACATAACGTAACTGTCATGCGGTTCGTTCTACACAACAATTCTCGGCCGCACTCTGCAGGGGCAATTAAGATGGCCCTGCAGCGTTTTCGATGGGAAGTGTTTGATCACCCACAATACAGTCCATGATTGGCCACTCCTGAGGTTCATCTCTGCTCAGATGAACCGCTGGCTATGAAGACAATATTTTGACACAGACAACGAGCTGCAGTCCAGAGTAGAAAATTGTCGAAAAGCACTGGCGGCTGTCTTCTATAACGAGGGAATTGAAAAGTTGGTATAACGCTACGACAGATGTCTAAATCTGAGCGGCGACTGTGTAGAGAAGTAGCTGGAAGGTGTAGCTAACCGTTGCAAATAAAACAGTTTTGTTTTCACTGTGGTTTCCATTTCGCGACCTATCATTCCTTACTTTCTGAATAGCCCTCGTACAATTTGCACAAGATGGTGGAAATTTAAGTGTTCCGAAACCGATACTGGGCACAATAAAATATTGTAGATTAAACAACTGTTATGCGGTTTTTCCATGTTACAAAATCAACAAAGTCACCTGCTCCTATGCGAAATATTATTGTCGAAAACCGTTAAAGAAAAAAATGGGCGGAAGTTTCAAGTTATTTGCCCTGTACTTACTAAACTACTTCTTCTTGCGTTGAATACAGCCACCTGAGGACTGGGTTACTCCAAAGAGTTGTTCTTTCGAATGAGGTTCTTCGCATCTTTCCAGTATTTTTTCATTCTATCACTGTGCAGCTGTTTTTGTCCATAGGCGAAGATTCTCCCACGTTTTCTCTCTTTCTCTCCAAAAATCTTGAAGGTCTTTTTTATTTTTGATCAGAATGTTTCTGTGTTTTCAACATCTTCTTCAATTATGCTCATCTTCAAATGGTTCAAATGGCTCTGAGCACTATGCGACTTAACATCAGAGGTCATCAGTCCCCTAGAACTTAGAACTACTTAAACCAAACTAATCTAAGGACATCACACTCATCCATGCCCGAGGCAGGATTCGAACCTGCGACCGTAGCAGTCGCGCGGTTCCGGACTGAAGCGCCTAGAACCGCTCGGCCACCCTGGCCGGCTATGCTCATCTCTTATAATTCTTTTTGAGTATGTGATCTCTCAGTGAGCTTCTGATTGTTGATGAGTTGTTGCCATTTTGTGCACATTTCAACAGTGACGCACCCATTTTCTTTAGGTCTCGCGAGATGTGCAGTTACTTAGCAGACTGATTGGAGTCCGGATTGCCAGTGTTCATAACAGCACAACTCGCGGGACCTCAAGAAATCGGCTGAGTCGGTCGTCAAAATATTGTGCACAATATGGCAATACCTCGCCAGAATACCCGGAAGCACACCATTAACTTTTTGAATATCTTTAAGCCAAAAATTTTTGTTCTTTCTGTTACTGAAATATTGTAAGATTCTTTTATTTAATTAATTGAACTGGTGCATAAGTTCGTAGCGGTTTTTGATAAGGTAACAGATACATGTAACGGAGACTTTAGTCATCAATAACAAATTCTTCTTGACTAACTACAACAGTCTGCCAAAGCTGGGGTATCTTTACGATTCCGAGACTGTAACAATCACGTGGTTCTGAGGCGAAGTACTCTTCGAGCCATTTTCGGAGCAGATTTTCATCCGGAAAGGAAGTTCCCTGACGATTGTTCGATATAGAGAGTAAAAGGTGGAAATCTGAGGATGCGAGGTCAGGTGAGTAAGGTGGGTGCGCAATGACTTCCCAACCCAACTCCTGTATAGTGTTTCCTCGGTCTAGCAGAATGCAGGCGGGCGTTAGCGTGAAGTAGCATCACTTCACGCAGTCTTCCTGATCGTTGTTCTTGGACTGCGTCTGGAAGATGTCTCAGTTGTTGACAACAAATGTCAGCAGTGATGATTGCAAAAATGGCTCTGAGCACTATGGGACTTAACATCGGTGGTCATCAGTCCCCTAGAACTTAGAACTACTTAAACCTAACTAACCTAAGGACATCACACACATCCATGCCCGAGGCAGGATTCGAACCTGTGACCGTAGCGGTCGCGCGGTTCCAGACTGAAGCGCCTAGAACCGCTCGGCCACAACGGCCGGCAGGGGAAAGAAAACCGTAGTACACCACACTGTCGCTGTTTCACCAGATGCATAACATTATCTTTTGTGGATGCACGCAGATCCTCGTTCGGGACGTTGCTGATTTTTTTGGGCTCAAACTTTGTTTATCTGATGTTTGCATAAGGACACCATTTCTCGTCACCAGCCACGATACAGTGTAGGTATGGTCTCTGTTGTTCACGAGCCAACTGAATACGAGCAAACAGAGGTGCAGATTTGTTACTTTGGCTTAGAGAATGCGGTATCCATACACCAGATTTTTGAACGTTTCCCATTGTATGATAATATCACACGAGAGCGGAATTATCACACTTCATACATCTGCCAATTCTCGAGTGCACTGCTGTGGATCATTGTGGATTATTGCGTTTAAATGATTTCCATCAAACCCCGAAGGTATTCCTGAACGTGGAGAGTTACTGATGTCAATTTTCTTGCCATGCTCTGTCCAATGGTAAAAGTTTCTGGCCACCTCTGCTGCTGTCACCCCTGTATTGAACTCAGACAGAAGAATATGTCGGAAATATTCCGATTTCTCCAATTGGCACTTTATTTTCTAGCGTCCACAGCTCCACTCCCTCTATCTCCAAACGACAAAATGACAGTATGTTAACCAAAATAGCAACAGTGACCTACAAATAAAAATGACTACCGATAAATAAACCCACAGAAACTGCTCAACATGCAACACAAAACCCCCACGAACTTATTCACCAACGTAATACTGTTCTCCATTGCTTTTACATTTCCAACAAACTGGCCTCACTGCTCCTGATTGTCGCTGAGTGTATGGGGATGTTTTTCCCACAAACTTCTTTGTTGTTTCTTTATGAGGGTCCCGGAATTTTATGGTGGATTCACCTCTTTTTTTCCACTTCTTTCAACTTCTCTTACTTCAAGAATGAAAATGCTGCCCCATAGGGCGCTTGTTGTTTAATAACAGCTGCATGGTGCCTGCTTCTCGCATTAATGGGGACTGATTGTTGTATTGTATGTGTCCCTGGAGTGTAGATACGAAATCTCCTGGGGTCTGGCTTTGTTTGCTTCGATAGTCGGTCCACTGATTTGAATGACTTCGAAGTATTTAAATTTTTGGACTTTGCCAATTTTTCACAGATCTGTTTTCAACGATTTGGTGGCACCTTCGATATTTTGTCATGAATTCTGTTTTGAATGTCGGGATTTGTTGGCCTGCTCTCTCTTCCGAGGAGGTAATGGCTGATTTTTCATCTTTATCAGCGACTGTTTGTTTTCTGCCTAGTGTTATTTATTGTTTTAGTTCAGCTCTTTGTAGTGCACCTATTCTCTAATGACTTTTCCAAAAAAGCAATTAAAGAGGAGAGGGAGGGGGAGACCATCTCCTTATGGGATTCCAGGTCTGATTTCAAATGGTTCAAAAATTTTGCCATGGAATTTAAGTTTCGATTTATTGTTCGCGAGATATTATGTAAGTAAACTAATTTGTCTGTTATCTACTTCGAATTCTCGCAGTGTAGAGAATAGGGTTAGTGCTCGATAGATTTGTAAGCATTTTTAAAAGCCAAAAAGGCAATGACATAGTTTTGCTTCGCCATGGCGTACTGCTTTGTTATTGAACTGAGACTGAGGATTTGTCCGACATATGATCTTACTTTGTGGAAGTATAAAATTACAGCACACTATTACAATTTAAAACTAGGATTTTATATTACCATCACGATTAGCAGTCACTGCTGGATAAAGGTCTTCTATAGGTCTTTCTTCAGCTATACACACCATGTTACTCTTACTTATTGACTAACGTCATCCATCCACCTCCCATTAGAGCGTCATCCCAGCCCCATCTCTTGAAATCCAGCAGACAATCTCCACGGTCCATATACTACCCATGTTGTTGTTGTTGTGATTGTTATGGTGGTCTTCTATCCGAAGACTGGTTTGATGCAGCTTATCGACTCTGCTTCAGCCTGTGCAAGCCTCTTCATCTCCAAATCACTACTGCACCCTACAGTCCTTTGAACCTCCTCTCTGTATCCATTCCTTGGTGTCGTTTTACAGTTTTTACCATCCACGCTTCCTTCCAGTAATAAACTGACGATTCCTTGGTGTCTCAAAATGTGTCTTATCAACCGAATCCATCTCATAGTCAAGTTACGTCACAAATTTCTATTCTCCCAAGTTACATTCAGTAACTCCTCATTCGATTTACCTATATAATCTACAGCAGTCCTCCGTAGCACCATAGTTCAAAACCTTCTATTCTCTTCTTGTCTGCACTGCTTATCGTCCACGTCTCATTTTCTTACAACGCTTCACAAATACAAATATATTCATAAAGGTCTTCCTACCACTTAACCTTGTATTATATGTTAACAAATTCCTCTTTTTCAGAAATGGTCTTCATGTTATACCTAGTCTGCATTTTACACCCTCTCTACTTCGCCAATAACGTTATTTCGTTGCCCAAACAGCAAAACTCATCCACTACTTACAGTGTCTTATTTCCTCACCTAATTTCTTCAGTGTCCTCGTTTTATTTTTGTTAATGTTCATCTTATAATTTTTTTTCAGCGCGCTATCTACTCCATTCAGCAATTCTTCCAGGTCGTTTGATGTTTCTGACAGAATTACAGTTTCGTCGGCGAACCTCAAAGTTTTTGTTACTTCTCCCTGAACTTTAATTCCCTCTCCTTGGTTTTCTTTACTACTTACTCAATGAATAGATTGATTAGCATCACGGATAGTCTGCAAACATGTCTCGCTCCCTTTGCACCGAATTCTTTCCTTTCATGCCCTGTCACTCTTACAACTGCAATCTGGTTTCCGCATAAGTTATAAATAATCTTGAAAGCAGTATACTGTGTCAAACTTCTATGTGGCACCAGAATAAGATAAGAATATTATCAAATTAAAATGAAACTAGTTTACTATAATCAATGAATGTCTCCGATACGCTCGATAATGTGGATCGCTGACTGTGCGCGACCGCAGAACCAAAGGTACTGTACTGCTAGTGTTGGAGTAAGAGAGCGCTTGGTACACAGTTGTAGGTAGTTGTCTGTGAAGAAAAGATAGTGGAGTATTCTGTTTCTGTGGTGAGCTGTGTGAAGCCACTAAGAGTTAGATTAATGTAGGTATGTTAATATTGTTGAACTTGGAAGCAGAAGCCTTCACGCAAATAAGGTAAAGATTTAAATAATTATGAAATGATTATGATTTCTGTTTTTGCCAGCACGTTAGTATAAATGATTTGGCTGGCTGATAATTTGTAATTGTTGAGTAGCCCCAGAATGAACGTAAACGATTTTTATAGAGAGGCTAGTTAAATATTTCATTTTCTAATGCTTTTAAGATTTGTTACCAGAGCTGTGTGTGATTTGATGATTTGCATTTATGTAGGATTGATGAAGTTAGATAATACTTGCTGTTTAAATCGTATTGTTTGTGAATCAATTGTGAGTAATGTAAATACAATTGTCAGATGTTTTTCAAAAGCCAAACTTGCAATATAATTTTGCTAAAAAAGTGAGGGTTAATAATTCACCATAATCAGCATCGCCTACCAGTCCAGGTCATATATTTTTTAAGGAAGTTGGATTTTCTAAATGTTCTCGTTTATCAGTCAAAAGAATTTCAACTGCATTTCAAGTATTATGGCCAGCAATGCACACTGTTGAGCCTACAGTTAGCATATTCATATTTTTATGAGAGACCAGAATATATCGTGTTACTCCGGTGCTGCTTAAGAGGTAAGACAATTTAATTTATTTGCTATGTGCACAGGGACCCAAGTTATCAGGTTTAAACGGGGCCAGATGATTCAGTGCCTAAGGGGCTGAATATATTTTGCAGTGACTGTAGTTTTTTATTGGTACAGGGAGTTGCACTGGCCAATCGATTCGAGTAAAGTTTTGCTAACAGTAACACAGAGTAAGCACACCACTAGCACTTACAACACGCAACACGACAAATCGAGTTCTGTATCCATTCCACAGATCAGACCATTCAACATAATAGTAAAGTTTTTTTATATAATTTTTAAAGAACGTTACAATCTTTCACTCATTATGTTTTATCCTTGCTACCTTCAACCCCTCAAACACAGTATTCCTTCATCACGGTCAAAAGTTTTCTCTAAATCTACAAATGCTATTAGCGTTCGTTTGTCTTTCTTTAACCTGTCCTCTAAGAGGGTCGTAGGATCAGGAATGCCTCGTGTATTCTTAAATTTCTCCGGAACTCAAATTGATCTTCCCCGAGGTCGGCTTCTGCCAGTTTATAATTCTTCTGTAAATAACTTGTTTCAGTATTTTGCAACGATGACTTATTAAGCTGATAGTTCGGTAATATTCCTCTTTTCATTAACTGCTTTCTTTGGTATTATACAGGGTGGTCCATTCATAGTGACCGGGCCAATCATCTCACGAAATAAGCATCAAACGAAAAAACTACAGAGAACGAAACTCGTCTAGTTTGAAGGGGGAAACCAAATAGCGCTATGGTTGGCTCGCTAGAAGACGCTGCCATAGCTCAAACAGGATATCAACTGTGTTTTTTTAAATAGGAACCCCCATTTTTTATTACATAAAGAAATATGAATGTTTTAGTTGGACCACTTTTTTCACTTTGTGATAGATGGCGCTGTAATAGTCACAAACTTATAAGTTCGTGGTATCACGTAACATTCCGCCAGGCGGACGGTATTTGTTTCGTGATACATTACCTGTGTTAAAATGGACCGTTTAGCAATTGCGAAAAAGGTCTATATCGTGTTGATATATGGCTATTGTGATAAAAATGCCCAACGGGCGTGTGCTATGTATGCTGCTCGGTATCCTGGACGACGTCATCCAAGTGTCCGGACCGTTCGCTGGATATTTACGTTATTTAAGGAAACAGGAAATGTTCAGCCACGTGTGAAACGTCAACCACGACCTGCAACAAATGATGATGCCCAAGTAGGTGTTTTAGCTGCTGTCGCGGCCAATCCGCACATCAGTAGCACACAAATTGCGCGAGAATCGGGAATCTAAAAAACGTCGGTGTTGAGAATGTTACATCAACATCGATTGCACCCGTACCGTATTTATATGCACCAGGAATTGCATCGCGACGACTTTGAACATCGTGTACAGTTCTGCCACTGGGCACAAGAGAAATTACGGGACGATGACAGATTTTTTGCACGCGTTCTATTTAGCGACGAAGCGTCATTCACCAACAGCGGTAACGTAAATCGGCATAATATGCACTATTGGGCAACGGAAAATCCACGATAGCTGCAACAAGTGTAACATCAGCGACCTTGGCGGGTTAATGTATGGTGCGACATTATGGGAGGAAGGATAATTGGCCCCCATTTTATCGATGGCAATCTAAATGGTGTAATGTATGCTGATTTCCTACGTAATGTTCTACCGATGTTACTACAAGATGTTTCACTGCATGACAGAATGGCGATGTACTTCCAACATGATGCATGTCCGGCATATAGCTCGCGTGCGGTTGAAGCGGTATTGAATAGCGTGTTTCATGACAGGTGGATTGGTCGTCGAAGCACCATACCATGGCCCGCACGTTCACCGGATCTGACGTCCCCGGATTTCCTTCTGTGGGGAAAGTTGAAGGATATTTGCTATCGTGATCCACCGACAACGCCTGACAACATGCGTCAGGGCATTGTCAATGCATCTGCGAACATGGTGGAAGACGAACCACTCGCTGTTGAGAGAAATGTCGTTACACGTGTTGCCAAATGCATTGACTTTGACGGACCTCATTTTGAGCATTTATTACATTAATTTGGTATTTACAGGTAATCACGCTGTAACAGCAAGCGTTTCAGAAATGATAAGTTCACAAAAGTACATGTATCACATTGGAACAACCGAAATAAAATGTTGAAACGTACCTACGTTCTGTATTTTAGTTTAAAAAACATACCTGTTACCAACTGTTCGTCTAAAATTGTGGGCCATATGTTTGTGACTATTACAGCGACATCTATCACAAAGCGAAAGAAGTAGTCCAACTAAAACATTCATATTTCTTTACGTACTACACGAATATGTAATGAAAATGGGGGTTCCTATTAAAAAAAAACCGCAGTTGATATCCGTTTGACCTATGGCAGCCCATCTAGCGGGCCAACCATAGTGCCATCTGGTTTCCCCCTTCAAGCTAGACGAGTTTCGTTCTCTGTAGTTTTTTCGTTTGATGCTTATTTCGTGAGATATTTGGCCCGGTCACGATCAATGGACCACCCTGTACATATGTATTAGAGAAAGTAATATGTGTACAGGACGTAAACGATAACTGTTTACAACCCACCACAGTGGTGTAGGTGATGTCGTGACGGACAAGTTGTACTTGCGGTCTACCATACAGTGAAGCAGCTTCAGATTGGCCTACAAAAGCCGTCTAAGCTACATGCCAAGGATGCCATACAAAGTTGTGGCTAAAATATATCTTGAATATCAAAACACCTTGTTCTTGTACTTAAGGAAGATAAAATTTATTTTTTTGTAAATTTTACCTCAAAGTATTGTGAATTTTAACAGCATAAAATTAACATTTAAATAGCTTTGTTTGTGTGAATGGTAAGCGCTGCCGTGCAGCCGGCCAGCGTTCGATTCCCGTCCGGAACGGATATTATCTCCGATCGGGGACTGGTTGTTGTGTTGTCTTCATCATTTCATCATCATCGACACGCAAGTCGCCCAATGTGGCGTCAACTGATACGGCTAGCAACTCGGCGGCCGAACTTCCAAGTGGAGACCTCCGGCCATCAATGCCATACGATCATTTTCATTATCAAGAAGGAGGGTCAGAAGATTGGTTTTAACGTCTCGTCGACATCGAGGTTATCAGAGACGGTGCACGAGCTCGGATTGTGTCAAGGATGGGGAAGAAAGCCGGCAGTGCCCTTTCAAAGAAACCATCCAGGCATTTCCCTGAAGCGATTTAGGCAAATCACGGAAAACCGAAATCTGGATGGCCGGACACGAGTTTGAATCGTCGTCCTCCCGAATGCGAGTCCAGTGTGCTGGTCACTGAGCCATCCCACTCGGTGCCTTTTCATTTTCACTACGAAACTACATTGCTTGTAAGGGTTCTGCTTAGATCGAACTGTAAATGTAATTTAGTTTTTGCATAACGTTTGCAAAAGTCTCCTTTCTTCCATTACCCTTTCGTGAAAGTTTGAATTAATAACGTTACCGAAGTAGCTGACAAAGTCGGTTGCGTAAGGGGGTTGCAGGATATTGAAAATCTCGAGCGGCTCGCCTGAGCTGTAGCTTAAGAGGGTTTTGTAGGCTATTTGAGGTTCCTAGCCGATATGATAGACCACAAGGATCTCATATCAAATTATTAGTCTCGACTTCCCCGGCGCCACTGTGGTAAGTTGTAAACAGAATATGATCAACGTAAGGTGGAATTAACACGCTGCGACAAGTACGGAGAGGAAACTGAAATAGAATTTGTGTGCGAAATGTTTTTGAACCAAATTACAAGCATTAGTGTAGCCTGAATATTAAGCGTTTATTGTTTCTCCTTAACAACTCCTTCTAACCGCAAAGATATTCCGAATATTTTAGAATGTTTACACGATATGAAAAAAACACGTTTTTCATATGACAAAAATGCCCCAAGCGCACTGTCAACGTTTTGACACGTGATTTTCAAAGATGGTGTTCGAAATGCCGTCTGATCAGTGTGGTATACTGGTGAAAAAGCGTGCTAAAAATTGCTGTAACACGCTCAAAACAACCAGGTGTTTCACTAATAACGGCTGCAGTTGCAACCAACTGATCGACCAGCTCCTGTCTATCGGTGTCTCATACGCCATCCGTTTCATCTCCTCTCACGAAAAGAAATCCATACGAGGTCTGCAACATCTCTAAAATAACATTCATCACTCGGTAGTCTGAACACCGCCTCTGAACATCACCACCTTCATGGACTTCCTAGCGGGGAAATGGTACATCTATGACGTTTTTCTCACAAAAATCTCCTGTGAACACACTAAAATTTTGTTTACGATTCTTAGTTTTTCACATCCTGGCTGCAAAATATATATCACTTATTAAAATATTCCGGGCTACTATGCTGTGACCGGGTGAACTTTTTGATGACACCGAACGTTTCATCCCGTTTGCGGACATCATCAAGGGGACTTGTAGCTTTTTCGAAGGTCCGGTGTACACGTTGCCTCGCTACTGACTGAAGTAAAATTTCATTTCCACGTGCTTCTGTGCAGTGGCATGACGTCACTTGATTTGAGTACTCTAGTGCAATGGCCGTTGTAGGTCGCTCTCGTTCGCTGTTGCTTCCCATGGTGGAAGAATGGCATACACACCTTCTTTAGCACCAGAATCCAGATACAATTTAGCTTCACACCCTCCTCATTTCGATTAAAATTATTGGGGAATTTGGTAATTTCTATTGTACAGCTTTTCATAGTGGGTCGTATGAATAAAACGAAGAATACTTTATTCTCCGAATTTCGGAGAACATGCTCAGGTTCACATGAATAAAGCAATTCTCCGATTTCATAGAAATAAAACGATGAATAGAGAAACTGTAGAACTGTATACAGGTTTAACAAGAAAAAAAAAATTATTTGGCTGGCGAAGCACTTCCTTCCCAAAACTCATGAAAGAAGAGGGAGCGATCTTTCAAATGAAATGAAAATGAAAACATTTTTGCGCTATTTACCAAACCCATTCTTTCAAGGAGATGCAGGAGAAGGCTTAGGTATATAGCAGAGATGGGTCGTTTGCGAACTAACGGGTCCAAAGCAACGGCTCACAAAGATGAACGGAACGAGCGAGGAACGAATTCTACGGAACGGTCTTGCATAGTTCACTTCGGTCGCGGATTTCTACTTATAGTTCCCGGTAACGGGAAACGGTGGAATCGTTACCGAACGCCATCTTCCCGCCTGTCTCGGTCTCGGTCTCGCTCGGCCGTACTCGTCCTTCTTCGCGTGGCCACTCGTCGCAGTTCCACTGCCGTCTGCTCATAGTTAGTTCAGTATCGAGTTGTTCGTGTCGTTCGCTTCACACGCCCATTCTAGAGCTGTTTCAAACCTTTTTTGAACTCTGAACTTCTAGTTATTTTCGTATTATATTCAGCGTTCACGATCGGTAAGTAAAATGTATTTTATAATTACGTAAATTACACAGAAATTAAGTGGTATGTAATACATCCATCTTTTCAGGTAACAAAACGGCGTATCAGCTTACTTCACTATTTCGATAAACAGTAGAAGAAATACTTGTAAAAGACAAGATTTTTTGTTATTACACATGCAAAGGATATCGGCAGGGCACGCACGAGTGGCCATTTTCCGTCTTTTTTTGATCCAAGGTGAAAGAGCATGTTCATTGAAGGCAGACCGACTTACAACCGAATGAAGCCCGCGCTTCGTAATCGAGTGTATGGTGTCACATTTTGCAAAGAGAATATGATAACTCCTACAATATTATTTCAGTGGTACAGGGTGGCGCACGAAAAATCGGCCCCGAGACTAGACTGCTCATTGTCGCTTACCAATCGTCATCTATTGTTTCGAAGTTGTTTGCGTTAGCTTATTTGTTATTTCTTCACTGCCTAATTATTACATGTTTACCTATTCTGCTCGTAGCGGTCAACAACTCGTGCGTAATTGGCGAGCAGTCTGTATTCGGGACCGGGTTTTTCGTGCTCCACGTTATATTATTTCCCTGCGATCAGCCACATAACACTACAGTTAGCGAAATGAGATGTTTTGCTGAATCACGAAAATTACAAGTGTGTGAGAAATCTGTTATGAATATAAACTCTGTACTCCAGCGGGTGGGCAAGTTCCCCCTCTTGGCGCCTTCCATCACCTATGCTACTAATTTTTAAGTTTTTATAAGAACCATATACCATGCACAATGAACGGTGAACGAGTAAAAATGAAGGGTTACCAGAAAAGAGTGATCGCCAGTGAACAGTGAACTAGTTCCCAAGGATGAACGACTTCGCCCATCTGTAGTATACAGCAGAAAACTCATTCATGCACATGCCAATAACAGACCTGCTGTACATGGAGTTGTAGTAACGGAAAGGGCTTTCCCACTATAAATGTGATTGTACTAAAATTTTGACTAGTGGACATGCTGCGTGGCCTAGGTCCATACATGTTGCTAGGATGTGGAAAATTTTTGGAAATTTGTGGTAAGGTCTTATAGGACCAAACTGCTGAGGTCATCGGTTCCTAAGCTTACTCACTACTTAATCTAACTTAAACTAACATACACAAAGGACAACACACACACCCATGCCCGAGGGAGGACTCGAACCTCCGACGGGGGGAGCCGCGCGAACGGTGACAAGGCGCCCCTGACCGCTCGGCTACCCCGCGCGGCTAGGATGTGGACATACTCTCATTAATGCCAGATACTACCAGAAAATCAGTATAATGCTTTAATTTTAGGAGATGCAGTGTGTAACATGGCACCATGGATAGCGACACCATTCCAGAATCCACAACAACCTAATGAGGTGGGCTACAAGAGATCTCAGAACCGCAGAATGGAGCCAGTGATTATTTCATTAAATAACAACATTGACTGTGACATTTCAGACATCTGTCGCAGTGATGGAAATGAGGCCAGTGCAGTTCTTCCTTTACCGCCATACAACTGAAGCACAGGCAGATGATTCAGCTGCATGTTCAGAGTGCGTAATTGACAACTGTATGTAGCTACATAATAATATTATAATTTCTTAACTTCTAAAATGTTCATCTTAGGAATTAATCTGCGTCATACACAATACGAGGGCATGCTGAAAGTAACGCCTCCGAATTTTTCATGTGAAAACTCTTTGTTTTATCCTTCACGCGTACATATTTGCAGTCCTCTGGCACTAGAGCGGTCTGAACTCTAGCGTGGAACATAGCGGTGTGTAACGGTGACTATGTCGCTACTTGAAAAACAGCGTGATGTATTCGAGTTTCGAGTTCGAAGAGTTCGTCCACACACGGAGCACCCTCTCCTTCCGCATGGCTATGTCAGGCTGCGCACGAGGGCTGCGACATCTGCAGCAATCCTAAGTTCTGGGTTCATTGTCATCGATTACTTTACATGTAGTCCTGACTTGGCCTCATCCGATTTTCATCTTTTCCCAAAACATAAATAAACACCTTCGGGGACTTTACTTTGATAGTGCCGAAGCGGTGCAAACAGAGAAAGGGCTGTGGCTCCGTCAACAGTCAAACTTCCTACAGTGATGGCATCAACAAAATGATCTGTCGGTGGGAGAATGTGTTCGTCGCCAGAGTGTATTGAGAAATAAATATACAGACATGAAGAACAAGGATGTTGAATGTTAATAACATTTGTTTTATTTAGAAAGCTGTGAGTTTTCACATACAAAAATTCGGAGGCATTATTTTTCAACATGTCTCCTAAATATTGCTGCAGTACTGAGATATTGGTTTTTTTGGGTAGCTTTTGTTTTTTCTCCCAATACCGGTTGACATTTAAGATACGTTTTCTTACAGTGTAAATCTTATTTTTTTTAATTTTTTTTTTACATTGTACGAGGGGTGTCCAGAAAGTAAGTTGCGATCGGTCGTGAAATGAAAACGACTGTGAAAATCCGATAAAGCTTTGCACAGATGTGCTGGGCAGTGTCTCTAGTACGACCCTAGATAGCATCACGTCACTCTTCTCATTTCTGAGATCACAGTGAGCGCGCAAACATGTCTAGAAAATAGTGTCTCCCGCTAAGTACATGGGCCTGGTGAGAAATTTCGCCTGAAGCTATGCAGCCAACATTACATAACTGTCGTCCGGTTTCTTCTTCAAGACAATTCTCAGCCGCATTCTGCAGGGGCAATGAAGACGCTCCTGCATTGCTTTCAATTCGAAATGTTTGATTACCAACAATACAGCCTGTAATAGTCTCCATCTGTTCTTCATCTCTGCTCGCATGAACCGCTGGCTATCAAGACAACATTTTGGCACAGAAAACGAGCTGTAGACCAGCGTAGAGAATTGGCGGAAATCACTGGCGGCTGCCTTCTATGATGAGGGTATTGGAAAGTTGGTACAACGCTACGACAAATGTCTAAGTCAGAACGGCGACTACGTAGAGAAGTAGCTGGAAGGTGTAGCTAACCATTGCAAATAACACATTTCTGATTTTCACTCTGGTTTCCATTTCGCGATCAATCGGAACTTACTTTCTGGACAGCCCTCGTAGATATGTAGGCAGATCAGAAAAATTAATAACTGGTCAGTAACAAATGTGGCGATCTGTTTCCCGTAATAAACCGCAGGGGCGAACGCTTTGGTAGAGTATTTGACGCGCGAGCGGACCGTTGTGCGTCATATTTAACCAAAATCATCTCGTGTTCGGAAACTCTGAGAGAGTTCCGATTGGAGTGGATGAAAATATGATAAATTGTTAAGATTTGTTCCACATAATGTTTTCACCTAATTTCAATACCAAAAAAAAAAATTTCCCGCGTGTAGAAAATTCGGTAACATTGTCATAATATGCACATCCGTAAACTGTCCGTAATTGCCTTAGTAATTTGTTCCCGCACTTAAAACTACAACTGGAACACAGTCCAGAACACACTGATGCTCGTTCCATATTTTTACACCGAATGGTGTGGCAAGAGTGATAGTCTGGAGTGACATTTCTTTTCATTGGAGGAGGCCTTCAGTTGTTATCCGCAGCACCCTTACAGCGTTCGTCAACAATGTTCTATGCCCCATTAAGTTGCTTCATGGGTAGCCATAGTGGGTTTACATTTCAGCAAGACAATGCCCGCTGCACACAACGAGAGTTTCCTCTGCTTGTCTCCGTGCTTGTTAAATCCTACCTTGGCCAGCAAGGTCGTCGGAGCTCTCCCCAATTGAGAACGTTTGGAACAGTATGGGCAGGGCCTACAACTAGCACGGAATTGTGACGATCTAATTCGTCAGCTGAACAGTATTTGACACGATATCCCCCAGGAGGGACATCCAGTAACTCTGTCAATCAATGCCAAGAGGAATAACAACTTGCATAAGAACCAGAGATGAGCCAACGCGTTATTAACTTGCTCAAGCTGTGAATCTATTTCTCTTCAGTAAATTATCCAAATTATCTGAAATTGTAATCATTTGTTTGTCTGTACATGTACATCTACCGATTTTCGTGCTATTCGGGCAATTACGTCTATTCAGTTGTCAGTAAAACAGTCCACCTTATAGGAAATAATGAAATACAACTTTGTTAATTTTGTTTACATAATAAAGAAAGAAATGTTCGATAAAAGCAGACTAGGCTAAAAACTTTGAGAGTTTACTTAAAAACATTTCGATATTGTACTATTTCGTTGCCGGCCGCGGTGGTCTAGCGGTTCTAGGCGCTCAGTCCGGAACCGCGCGACTGCTACGGTCGCAGGTTCGAATCCTGCCTCGGGCATGGATGTTTGTGATGTCCTTAGGTTAGTTAGGTTTAACTAGTTCTAAGTTCTAGGGGACTAATGACCTCAGAAGTTGAGTCCCATAGTTCTCAGAGCCCTTTGAACCTTTTACTATTTCGTAAAATGTAATTTCCAAAATATTCCCCCTTTATTGAAATGTCTTTGTAAAACTTAGCTATTTTAACAGATTTTTTCTAAGAACACCACCATGAAGATTACGTACTAATGTATACGATAATAGTGACGGTTTTGACGCCAAGGAAACTTCCTGTAACCAGATGTATTGATACCCATGAGGACTGTATGCAGCAGTTCACCTTAATTATTTTGACATGCACTTTTTTTTATACGGTTTTGTTAAATCGTAGGTGACTTAGGGATAGTCATTTGACCGAATGTGGTTGTCTGTGGTGGTTTCGTGATTCCGTTCTTTAACTAGAATACCTCGTCATCATCCTGTACTACTCATTGCTGCGACCGGTTCTCCGCCGTATTATTGAGGAACGGAGTGCGTCCATATACGCAGCCCATATACTGTGGCTGTCACACCACCTGTAAATGAACACAGTATGTCAAAGAGCACCTGACGCGCGCAATTTTACTCTGATTTTCCTTTTGTTTATGTGCGTTTCACAGTCATCAGCTTGTAAACATCCCATTTCATTCAGCGCTGGAGTACTCAATGCCTGCTCATCTTCTGCAACTACTTCTGTCAGTGAACAGTATCACGATATCTTGTCTATGACTAACAGCTTCCCCACTTGCTGCAGTATGCCACACTCATGGTTTTCCTAAATCACACGGTTTCCTATGAAAACATCATCGTCGATTTCCGTCCTCTTCCATGCCAGGTCCGAGCATATCTTTAGTCTCTAATGGTCACTTCGCCAACGGGAGATGAACACGAATGTTCTTTTTCCTACGATGAAGATCGCATTGCGCGAAGTACTTTTTTCTATTCAAGAAAACTATCGTAAACAATCCATTATATAATTGTTTCGCCTATTCACCCCTTACTTACCTTGCCTAGGTACATTTCAGGACAAACTACAAGTTAATATCGTATAGTCGTACTTACCTTTTTCAATGGCAACAGTCACGCCCAAGACTATGGGCACTTTGGATCAAGTATGTTTTTAATTTCATTTCCAAATACGCGTTGTTAGCGCAAGTAAAACTACTGTACGTAATTTATTCACATCAGAACAAAAGCAGACACTTAATCTAGCATCTTAAAAACTATGGTTGGTTGAAATAAATATTTCTAACATCCGAGTACAGACAGTGCCGTGAATTGCACGTTCTCACACATTGTGAGCAAATCGAATAATATTACAATAGGTAATTATTTAAATAAAAACTTTTTTCATTGTAAGACTTTTTAACACGAGTCAAGAATGTAAAATAATTTTCACTAACGCCATGCAGATTCCTAACCCCGTAAAGATAGTACCGAAAATGTGTGCGTATGAACTTTTTATAGCTATGAAAATGTTTGAAGAATTTGAAACGAAAAAGGTGGGGCATGTCCAATAGATAATAGCAAGGAGGTGAATTATTCATGCATCAGTTGTATATTGTGTGCTTTCCACGTTTTTAGTTTTAAATTCTTCAATAGCTATTAAAAATTCACAAGCTCAAGTTTTAAGGACTACCTGTATGGAGTTGGGAATATGTATGGAGCTAGGAGAAATTATTTTATACCTCTTAGTGCGTTTTATAAACATTTTATTGAAAGATTGTTTATTTAAACTATTATTTTCTTTCTTTTGTCTTGTGTTTGTCAAATTTTTCGATAGATTTCGAACATTTTGATGAGCTGACAACATGTAAATTTCTGGATTCTTTCAGTTTGTCGTCATCCTCCTTCTACTATTATATGACGAAGAGACCTCGAAGGTAAAACTTTTAGAGAATCTAGCTCACACGGGGACTTAGCAGCAACCGTTCTTACGACGAAAGATTCGCAAGTGGAACAGGAAATGGCAGTGGTACATAACGTATCCTCCGCCACACACCAGACACGAAAGCGGGTTATTATTGCATTGACATCGAGCTATGAGCTAGTTTGGAAGTTGCAAGTCTCTGCCTCATGGGGAATTTAGTTTAAAATAAATTGCAAAATTTGTACCGAACGAACAAACAAGAAGCCGTGTTAAAATTAAGTGCAATGTAGTCGTGAAACACATAAAAATGGCAGTATTTCCTCTGCTGAGTATGTGTGTACTCTACAGTTTCATTTAAATTCTATTACTTGTATATATAATAGCCATATAATATTTAATATTCTTATAATGATATTTCAATCAGTTCAACATAATCTGATTGTATTTTAAGGTTAAGTAATTCACGCATAAAAGAAGTCGCTTACAAAACACTTGTTCGACCGGTTCTTGAGTATTGTTCATCAGTCTGGAAGCCTTACAAGGTTGGATTGGCAGAAGAGATGCAGAAGATCCAACGAAGAGCGCCGCGTTCCGTCACGGGATCGTTTAGTCGGCGTGAAAGCGTTACAAACGTGGTCACCAAATTCCAATGTCAGGCGCTACAAGAGAGGCGTTATGCATCACGGGGAAAAAAGAGCAACGTATTACTTCCATCCATACACATCTCGCGAAAAGAGAATACCAGGGAAGTTAGAGGCCTTATCAGTCAATCTTCCCACGCGCCATTCTTCTTATGCACATGGAACAGGGAAAGCAGGAAGGTACGAGGTGTGTGAGAAAACTAATGAGACTGATCTTTTATTTTTTCCAAACAACAATATTGCCCCCTTCAAAATACACTCCTGGAAATGGAAAAAAGAACACATTGACACCGGTGTGTCAGACCCACCATACTTGCTCCGGACACTGCGAGAGGGCTGTACAAGCACTGATCACACGCACGGCACAGCGGACACACCAGGAACCGCGGTGTTGGCCGTCGAATGGCGCTAGCTGCGCAGCATTTGTGCACCGCCGCCGTCAGTGTCAGCCAGTTTGCCGTGGCATACGGAGCTCCATCGCAGTCTTTAACACTGGTAGCATGCCGCGACAGCGTGGACGTGAACCGTATGTGCAATTGACGGACTTTGAGCGAGGGCGTATAGTGGGCATGCGGGAGGCCGGGTGGACGTACCACTGAATTGCTCAACACGTGGGGCGTGAGGTCTCCACAGTACATCGATGTTGTCGCCAGTGGTCGGCGGAAGGTGCACGTGCCCGTCGACCTGGGACCGGACCGCAGCGACGCACGGATGCACGCCAAGACCGTAGGATCCTACGCAGTGCCGTAGGGGACCGCACCGCCACTTCCCAGCAAATTAGGGACACTGTTGCTCCTGGGGTATCGGCGAGGACCATTCGCAACCGTCTCCATGAAGCTGGGCTACGGTCCCGCACACCGTTAGGCCGTCTTCCGCTCACGCCCCAACATCGTGCAGCCCGCCTCCAGTGGTGTCGCGACAGGCGTGAATGGAGGGACGAATGGAGACGTGTCGTCTTCAGCGATGAGAGTCGCTTCTGCCTTGGTGCCAATGATGGTCGTATGCGTGTTTGGCGCCGTGCAGGTGAGCGCCACAATCAGGACTGCATACGACCGAGGCACACAGGGCCAACACCCGGCATCATGGTGTGGGGAGCGATCTCCTACACTGGCCGTACACCACTGGTGATCGTCGAGGGGACACTGAATAGTGCACGGTACAACCAAACCGTCATCGAACCCATCGTTCTACCATTCCTAGACCGGCAAGGGAACTTGCTGTTGCAACAGGACAATGCACGTCCGCATGTATCCCGTGCCACCCAACGTACTCTAGAAGGTGTAAGTCAACTACCCTGGCCAGCAAGATCTCCGGATCTGTCCCCCATTGAGCATGTTTGGGACTGGATGAAGCGTCGCCTCACGCGGTCTGCACGTCCAGCACGAACGCTGGTCCAACTGAGGCGCCAGGTGGAAATGGCATGGCAAGCCGTTCCACAGGACTACATCCAGCATCTCTACGATCGTCTCCATGGGAGAATAGCAGCCTGCATTGCTGCGAAAGGTGGATATACACTGTACTAGTGCCGACATTGTGCATGCTCTGTTGCCTGTGTCTATGTGCCTGTGGTTCTGTCAGTGTGATCATGTGATGTATCTGACCCCAGGAATGTGTCAATAAAGTTTCCCCTTCCTGGGACAATGAATTCACGGTGTTCTTATTTCAATTTCCAGGAGTGTAGTTCCATTCGACTGGTATAAACCAGTGAAGTCGTTGTTCCCAGTCTTGGTAGCAGCGTTGAAAGACTTCAACTGGTAAGGCCTTTTAAATGTCGGTCACATTCTTTTGAATGTTTTCCAGAGTCCCAAAATGACGCCATTTTAAGCCATATTTCAATTTCTGGGAAATAAAAAAGTCACAAAGACTCAGACCTGATGAATAGGGGGGGGGGGGCTGCAGAATAACCGGAAAGCCTTTTGAGGTTAAAAATCTATGTGGCCGTGTGGCATCGGGCGTTGTCATGACGCAACGTACACTTCTCTGAAATGTTCAGTCTCATTCGATTCACCCTTTTCCTGATCCTTGACAAGACATCTTTGGAAAACACCTATCGTTAGATTGTCTTGGAGGAACAATCTCACAAGAGCACGCACAAGTTCGACGTTTTCGTCGGTTTTTGAAGCTGAAGGTCTAAAAAACCTAAACTACACTCCGTCCGAACAGGCCTTGGAAGGCCCAACAGGACCGACCGGCCGCCGTGTCATCATCAGCCCACAGGTGTCACTGGATGCGGATATGCAGGGGCATGTGGTCAGCACACCGCTCTCCCAGCCATAAGTCAGTTTATGAGACCGGAGCCGATACTTCTCAATCAAGTAGCTCCTCAGTTTGCCTCACAAGGGCTCGGTGCACCCCGCTCGCCAACAGCGCTCGGCAGACCGCATCGTCACCCTTCCAAAAAATGATTTATGCTAGCGAAAACCTTGCGTTCTTTATAAGGGATGTTTCCCATAAGCATGTTTCAACTTTTCAGAGGTCACACGTCCGGATTCCCCAAGTTTAAGCCAAAACTTGATGGCACAACGTTGCTCTAAAACCCGCTGTTCCATTCTCATAACACACGACAAAAATACGACTTCACTGGTGGAGCTCTCAAAAATCACTTGATGGCTATACGGAGCTGGAACTCGGACTGAGTATCTGGAAGGGGTGAACACACCGGTGTATGCAAGCAGAACAACTCAGAGTTGCCAGATCGCTCGCAGTGTTGCCAGTCTCATTATTTTTCCCACACACCTCGTATAGTGGTACCAGAAGTATCTCCGTCATACACTATAATTTGGTTTGTGGAGTGTAAATGTAGATCTAGTTATCCAGGTGAGTATACCCGGGTATTCCGACGGTCTGCTTTGACTTCAGGAGCTCTCATTTACAGTACATATTATTTCGAAATATCACATGCGGGGTAAATTATTTAACAAAGTAGTTCCCCCACAAACCCTATTATTAGGCACGGATAACGGCATTCCTATATTCGAATATCTGAAAGTGTGAATGGGTTTCATGTCTTGATATTCAGGATGTCTATCTATGCGCCGGCCGGGTGGCCGAGCGGTTCTAGGCGCTACAGTCTGGAACCGCGCGACCGCTACGGTCGCAGGTTCGAATCCTGCCTCGGGCATGGATGTGTGTGATGTCCTTAGGTTAGTTAGGTTTAAGTAGTTCTAAGTTCTAGGGGACTGATGACCTCAGAAGTTAAATCCCATAGTGCTCAGGGCCATTTGAACCATCTATGTATGCATCGTGTTATGTCTGAATCAAACCAGAAAATACCAATATACAATATGCTGTAGTTACCGATGTACGTCATGAAACATTTGGATTTGCTATTAATATGACGTAATTTGCGGTTAGTCGTTAAAAGAGCTACGATCGACAGCAGCCGAGCAATTGTCGACCCAGTGCAGGAAATTTAACTTCAATGATAAATGGCGGTGACACATGGAATGCGGCAGATTTATAAAATTATATCACAACAGCCATATAGCATCGCAGTTGTCCTGAAACAGAAAAGACCAACATTACGATTTCGCAACCTATTCCGCCTATAAGGTCTTTTGTTAATGTTTAAACGGTGTCGTTACTTCATAAGGCTCTAAGTATGCTGAACACTACTTTCTCTGCACTAAACCTTTGTTTGTTTGCCCCACAGGGGAAGTACTGTTCGAAGCAAGTGACTACTTCAAAATCCGAGAGCACCGGTATGAACATTTCGTCCGTCTTAAAGATGGTGGTAACCACCGTATGTTCCAACTACCTGCACAATGGCACCAAGATGGAGGTGCCCGAAGGTAAGGTGGCTATAGCCTAGATAAGCGACAAATTACTACGACTTTCTTAGCAGCTTACCGATTAGATTCGCAACATGGTTGATGAAGAATGACTGGTATCGTATTCATAAATGTGAGATTATGCCTTCATTTACTTCCGTTACGTAGCATTCGAAAAAAACAATGGTTTTATTGAAATGCATAAGTTTTGTTTCGTTGTGATGAAACCTCTCCTGCGATTGTATGCGACCTGTGGTAGTAATCGAAGACACGCTGACAGCTGCGAACCACCGGCATCCTTCCATGCTTGATGTCTTCCCCGACGGCGATGCCAACATTCAGCAGTAATTGTCGGTGTCTCGGAACCAGAACAGTGGTTTGAGGAGTACTACAGTGAACTCACGGTGATGTCTCGGCGACCAAATTTGCCCAATGCAAATCCTATGAAACCCACCTGCGTAGCTATCGGGCGCCATCACTGCGTAAGCAAATCAGCGGCTGTTTATTTACAAGAATTACATGACTTGTGCGTAGACATCTAATGTCACATAGCTCCACAAATCTACCAACAAATTGTCGGATCCCTGATATTCAGAATCAGTGATGTATTTCGTTCCAAACACGGACAAATAAGCTACTGAGCAGATGGCCATAATGTTTTGACTCGTTAGTGTAGCACTAAATCTTTGCCACACAGTGGTTTATTGGCAGTGAATTCTCTTTTACATACAGTTCTATTCTTATCATTTGTTCTGGATGACGACAATTACAAATTTGAAACACTATACTGCGCAATAGACATTTTACCACAGACACTATTAACAGATGAGAAACATTTTTGAAGTATCAAGGTAACAACACACAATAATCCTTTTTCTGGCAGTCAGGAGTATTTGTGTTATCAATAAAGACTGATTAAAACTGATTAGGAACAGGTCTCGAACCTAGGCCCTTCCGTGCCGCCTTCAGCTCTCGAGTAATGGTCTGAGTGCGATGCCTGTTCTGGCACATAGTTTTAATCTGCCAGTGAGATCACATCAGCTAACTGTGAAGGACTCGTCCACGAAATCGGTGTTATGCTGTCGACATCACTTGAATCACACAGTGGAAAATGCATAAAGCAATAATGAATTTCCAATTTACTCGAACAAATGACGAAGTAATTTATGTTGTAAGGCTAGCGTAAAATCAGATTAGTTCTAATGCCAATAAAAATATTCGACCTTTACCTTTACCTTTTCTGTTCCGAAAGAACAGACACCATATCCATATAAGTATATACTTCTGGCAGTACCGACCATGACCTTCTTCTTCTGTGCCGATGCACACATATTCCCCGAACTCTTAAGGGACTTGGAAGAATGTCTTCCACGAGTAATTAGTGCGTTGGGGTGGGACACTAAGAATGTAGTGTGTGGACATTCAAGGTGAGAATGTGGGTCTCGCGGGAGGCGTGCGCGAGATAATCCCTGCAGTCGCCCTATCCACTGTGCCCTCGGTGGCTCAGACGCCGGCACGGTAGCTCAGCGTGTTCGGTCAGAGAGCTGTTTGGCCTCTGTAATAAAAAAACTGAGTCCAAGGATCAACAAACGAACTTGACTGGATGTCATGTGACATACACAACGATCAAACACGATAAAAAAAAAGGGGGATAGAGCGTCTGCCATGTAAGCAGGAGATCCCGGGTTCGAGTACCGGTCGGGGCACACATTTTCACCCGTCCCCGTTGATCTATATCAACGCCCGTCAGCAGCTGACGGTATTAATATAATTATAATTTTCTGCGCTAGGTGAGCCGGATCCCGGATGCATCCTTCGAACACCGAAGCTAATGGAGGGGAAGACTATCAGAATAGGGACGTTGGAAGTAAGTAATCGTCTACATTTGGAATGTTTTATAAATATTTATTTGCTACTTTCCACTTGACAAACTGTCAAGGCATAAATTCTACGTGTTACTAACTTCTCTTCCTCGTTTTCTTTTCTTTACGTGATTTTCTCTGTTAAAAGTTATATCTGTACTTATACATTCGGAAGCGATATTCTTTCTCTTTTTATTTCTGATATGACGAGTGCCCGCCTCATCCTGAGCCTACTGTTCTTTCTCTTGTGTTTCAGAATCCTCCGTTGACGCTGACCAATAATACTGACGGCGCTCTGGTTGGACAAGGAGTCATTTTTGAGATAGTGGATATTCTGAAGCATAAGTTGGGCTTCAGCTACGAAGTGGTGAAGCCGGAGTCAAACATACTAGGAGACGAAAATCACGGAATCATTGGTCTTGTGCACAAGAAGGTAAGCATTAAGTTATTATGAATAGTTACAACCACTATTTATACCCTATCAGAAGAATAGAAAATATTATTTTTTGGAAATCGTAGTAATTCGTGAGTTGGTATCCTTGACGCGTTATCGAATCAGTTAACGTAGAGGAAGGTATGAGTGGTCATAAGTCTATGTTAGCTACTACGAGCACGTGTTTTACAAGGCATGTTTGGATAGGTAGGAAAATAGTTTTGCTTAGCGAGGCTGACAAGACTGCAGAGTATGTGAGCGGTCAGCGCCACATATTTGGTTCTGAGGACGAAGATGTGGAGCACAAGCGGGAAAAGCTCAAAACCAGCGTTCAGTATGCCTTAGACCAGTATATTCCGAGCAAAGTCGTAAGGTACGGGAAAGACCCGTGATTTAATAGCTGTGTTATAAAACTACTAAGTAACCAAAGAGAGCGTCATCACAGATTCAAGAGAAGTCAGAACCTAGCTGAATATAAAAGTTGAACTAAGTGAAAACCAAAGTAAGAAGAGCTTTCAGTGACTTTGAAAGTAAAATTTTGTCAACCGATCTGAGTGAAAACGTTAAAAGGTTTTGCTCCTACGCAAAAAACAGTAAGCGGTTCAAAATCTTCTATTCATTCATTCAGCGACTATAGAGGCACCGAAACTGAAGATAACAGAGAGAGGGCAGAAATACTGAATTCGGTCTTCCAAAATTGTTTCGCCGCGCAAGATCGTAACATGATCCCTCCTTCCCTTCTTCATACGGACGTCGAAATGGCAGATACTGAGATGAACGATCGCAGAGCAGAAAAGCAAGCACATTCGCTAAGTAGTGCAAAGGCATCTAGACCACATGAGATACCTACACTCATGCTCATAAATTAAGGATAATTCCAGATTGTGGTGCCGCAAAACGCAGCACTACACAAAACTCGCCCTAATAGCATAGGCACATAGGGAACACACACGACAGAGATCCGTACGTCCGCGGTGTTGGTGATAAGTTGAGAAGACCGCCCCGAAACACTTGTGCTACAAAACGCCACTGTTTACTGCGCATGTACCCCGACATTAATATGGGATATGATCACCATGCACACGTACACAGACCGCACAACTGGTTGGTATATTCTGGATCAGGTGGTCGAGCAGCTAGTGGGGTATAGCTGCACCAGTGCCTGTTGGAGCTCCTGAAGTGTCGTAGGGGTTTGAAGACGTGCAGCGATACGTCGACCGATAGCATCCCAGACGTGCTCGATGGCGTTTAGGTCTGGAGAACAGACAGGCCACTCCATTCGCCTGATATCTTCTGTTAAAGGTACTCCTCCACTATCGCAGCTCGGTGGGGCCGTGCGTTATCATCCAACAGGAGGAACATGGGACCCACTGCACCCCTGAAAAGGCGGACATATTGGTGCAAAATGACGTCCCGATACACATGACCTCTGCGTCAAGGACATGCAGGGGTGTACGTGCACCAATCGTAATCCCACCCCACACCATCAAACCACCACCTCCATACAGGTCCCTTTCAAGGACATTAAGGGGTTGGTATCTGGTTCCTGGTTCACGCCAGATGAAAACCTGGCGAGAATCACTGTTCAGACTATACCTGCACTCATCCGTGAACATAACCTGGGACCACTGTTCCGATGACCACGTACTGTGTTCTTAACACCAGGCTTTACGGGCTCTCCTGTGTCCAGGGGTCAGTGGAATGCACCTTGCAGGTCTCCAGGCGAATAAACCATGTCTGTTCAGTCGTCTGTAGACTGTGTGTCTGGAGACAACTGCTCCAGTGACTGCGGTAAGGTCCCGAGCAAGGCTACCTGCAGTACTCCGTGGCCGTCTGCGGGCACTGATGGTGAGATATCGGTCTTCTTGTGGTGTTGTACACTGTGGACGTCCCGTACTGTAGCGCCTGGACACGTTTCCTCTCTGCTGGAATCGTTGCCATAATCTTGAGATCACACTTTGTGGCACACGGAGGATCCGTGCTATGACCTGCTGTGTTTGACCAGCCTCCAGTCGTCCTAGTATTGTACCTCTCATAACGTCATCAATATGTGTTCATTGAGCCAGTTTCAACACACAGTCACCACTAGCACGTCTGAAAACGTCTGCGCACTTACTGGCTGCACCGCACTCTGACATGCATCAACCCACCTCTGCGTATGTGGACTGCTGCCAGCGCCACCGTGCGACGACCGCAGTTCAGATGCACCTCATGGTCATACCCCGAGGTGATTTAAACCCGCAAACCGCCCACCAGAGCCTTGTTTCGCCATGTATTAGCATTATCCTTAATTTATGAACATGAGTGTATAAGATTCTACAAAGACTGTGAGAAAGAACTGCTCCCCTTCTAGCAACATTGTATTCTAGCAACATTCTATTGTATATTAAGTATGATAATATACAATAACATCTCCCTGTACATCAATGACACCTTCAAGGACACCACTTTTTTTGGACCATACATTAAGTCTCTCATTCACGTTGATCTTCCTCCTGTTCCTCGTGTACAAAGAAAATGGCTTGTCAGTTGTAATGACTGCAGTACCATAACTCTTGTTAGGAATAGAAAACGTACGAAAGCTTATAATGTCTCTATCATTATAGCTCTCCAATCCTCCAAAGGCTGAATCTCCTCCTCGTAGTATAGCGATTGTAAACCATGAATTACCACTAACAACCTCTGTAGTAGTAGAAGAGAAATTAATCTTGCAGCCTACAAAAGTAATCGGACCTCCAAGTAGTTGTTGTTGTGCAGTCTGCTTCGGTTTAAGATCAAATGTATCTACATTCTTGTAGATCGGTAGTCTCGATCTTCTGGTATATCTTCTCCTTCGCTAAGGCTGTCTGTACTGTGTGGCTGCCTCGAGTCGAATGAGCTGTCTTCACTTAACCACTGCAGCTACGAAAGGCGGGTGACCTTGAACGGGACTTAGTCGCTGGCGAGTCAGTAGCTGAGGATCGCGCTCTAGTTCTAACTAAGCGCGATCCGCTGCTAAAGGGTACTTCCGGTCGGGCAACGCCCATCCGGCCTGGCGCTGATTGGCTGCTGCGTGTTCTTATCAGCAGCGGCGTCAGCCGCTGCGTCATAGCCCGCATGAAGGGGGCCCGCACCCATTGCTGAGGCAGCTGCACGCTCATTCGACTCGAGGCAGCCGCACAGTACAGACAGCCATGCCTTACCGAAGGAGAAGATATACCAGAAGATCGAGACTACCGATCTACAAGAATGTAGATACATTTGATCTTAAACCGAAGCAGACTGCACAACAACAACTACTTGTAGGTCCGATTACTTTTGTAGGCTGCAAGATTAATTTCTCTTCTACTACTACAGAGGTTGTTAGTGGTAATTCATGCCTTACAATCGCTATACTACGAAGAGGAGATTCAGCCCTTGGAGGATTGGAGAGCTATAATGAGAGAGAAATTATAAGCTTTCGTACGTTTTCTATTGGAGTGATTCCTAACAAGAGTTTGGTACTGCAGTCGTTACAACTGACAAGCCATTTTCTTTGTACACGAGGAACAGGAGGAAGATCAACGCGAATGAGAGACTTAATGTATGGTGCAAAATAAGTGGTGTCCTTGAAGGTGTCATTGATGTACAGGGATAAGCCGCACATCGCTCGAACAACGAAGAGTACCTATCGACTGGAAAAAAGCGCAAGTCATTCCCGTTTTCATGAAGGGTCGCGGGGCAGAGGCAAGTAATTATAAGCCTATATCGCTAAAGTCAATCTGTTGCAGAATTATGGAACATGTCTTGTGTTCAAGAATTATGACGCTGTTGGGGAACTAAAATCTTCTCTCTAAACATCAACATGCAATCCGCAATCAGAGATCTTGCGAAACTCAGTTCGTTCTGTTTCTCCAAGAGATCCATAGCGCTCTTGAAAACAGCCCTCAGGTTGATGCGGTGTTCCTTGCCTGCAGGAAGGCATCTGACATTGACATTTAATGAAAAAAATATGAGTCTACCGAATATCGGACCAGATTTGCGACTGTATTCAAGACTTCTTACACATAAAGCTCAACACGTTGCTTTTAACACAACAAAAGCGACAGATGTAAAGGTTAATTCTTCAGTACCCTAAGGAAGTGTGACAGAACCGTTACTGTACACAGTGTATGTGAATATAAATGATCTAGCAAAAAGCGTCGGAGGTTCCTTAAGACTGTTCAAAGATTGATATGGTTGTCTATAAGAGGACAGCAACGCCAGATGAGAGTATCGATTTACAGAACGGTCTGTAGGGGACAGATGATGACGCAGGCTCTCTCAGTTGACCCAGAACGTAAATAAATTTAACATATTGCGCATATATAATAAAAGAAATCCACTACTGTACGACTACACTATTGATGACAAATTGCTGGAACCAGCATCTACCATAAAATACCTAGGCGTAACTAGACAAGAAAATTCGAGAAATGAGAGCTAATTCAGAGGCTTACCTACAGCCATTCTTCCCACGCGCCATCAGGAGATGAACAGGAAAGGGGCGATCAGTTCGTGGTACCACAAGTACCCTCCACCTCACACCTCTAGTTTTCTTGCGGAATATGATGTAGATGTACATATACTCTTCTGTATTAAATTTCCAGAGTTTCTGTGTGTGCCTTGCAACGAGTAGCCATCGAACACACAGTCGATAATTCAGCACTATGCTTTAGGGTGAGAGGAAAAGAGAAACGGAAAAAGCAGTCATTTGAATATTTTATCATGTCTGTTTCAGATAAAGTCGTACAAGTATAGTGTTTTCTTGCGATTGAATGTCAGCCATAAATTTTTCTCGTTGCGCAACGCAAGGCAGTAATTCCCTGACAAACGTTTGTCATGCTGTGAACAGATTATTTATATTATTGAACCGCTAACACGATGCCCGGTCCCCGTTGCAGTTTTGCTATCTAATAACTTCTAGGAATAAGGAAAATTTGATTTTCAATATTTCATATAGTTATTGACCGAGCGTAAAAATTTTAAATGCTGTCATAATTTACTCATTAAGAGCTATAATCTTACGTTAAAGGTTTTACACAGTAAGGCAAGTATTACAGTTAGAAACAGTGTATATGACTTGCGGCAACCTAATTCACGGCGATCAAATTATCCATATTATATTTATCCAGTATCTGAGAATGACAGCTCGTAGCGACATCGAACAAACTTGAAACATAATAATAAGGGTGTTTCTCGCTGATATCCCCCCCCCCCCCCCATAAAATGATGGAAGTTTGGGATGTCGGTTGTAGTCGGAGCATATCGGTAAGATGCACAAAAGTAACTTCTGGTGCCCAACAGAGTGAGGAACCACTCCAAATTACCATGTAAATTAACTGAAAAGAACGATACTGTCGCCTAACGGGAAACATCTTATTTAAATGGATATTAAAAGGGTGTCCCAATTAAGCATGGAACAAAAGGGTGCCTTAGTCACACAGGCATGTTAATGGAGGATGGATCTTCTAGCCATGGGTGGAAACAAATGGACGCTATAACAAATAGATTTGTTGAGATTCAACTTGAAAGTTACTCACTGACGTCTTAAAAAGCCATTGATAATAAGATAAGATAATAAGATAAGGGGATGAAACTCACCTTGACACAGGTAGGTGGGGAGGAAAAAACACAGCCTCGTAATTACACGTGGATACGGTCAGCGACTGCGTAAGTTGTTAATTAAGTTTAGAAAATACACGGAAAAATAAGAGTGAACACCATTAGGTTGCCAAAAGGCACATTGAGTTCAACTAGCTGAACGTGTGACTTCAAGATCGTTGATTCGCTTCCTGAGGGGAAGGCTGGCGACAGCAACGGCTAGAAGATATGATTTCAGACCTCCTTTAGTACTTAGTGCTTAAGTACACAACCCTTTCCAACAATAGCAAGGCTCGTTTCACCTATCATCTCTCCTGCCCTAAAAATTTGAGGCGTTTATGTAGACCCTGAGCGGAAGTGTACTTTACAAAAGCCTAAAGCAAAGTCATCACTGAACGAAGACTTAAACAAAGTGTTTTCTCTAGGAGTCGTCTGCAACCCGTCTATCTTGCCACCGAAACTGGAAAGCATTGCTCAATGAGTGTAGAGATTCCGATTTCCGCCTAATTAAAAATGCGCGACAACGCTAAACGATCTCCAGCTCTCTTCTATCACTCTAATCCTCAGCCAATCGCTAAGAGGCTGGCAGCTAGAACCGGAAGATTTCTCCAACTCCATGACGTGATTCTGAAATGGACAACTGAAAAGCTATGCACGTATGCACAGTGCAAAAGCGCTGGCACTATCGAAAATGACGGCATGTGCCAATCAGGAGTCTGTATTGTGAAGTTGAAACTGGACTTTACTGCAAGGCGTCGTAACGAACATTCACACTCCTTGAGACAAGCTACAGCTGTCTAGAGATGTATCTGGCTATAAGGACTTCTTATGTATAAAGACTCAGCGGCGAGCGAAAATTTGTACCAAGGCTGGGAATGGAACCCGTGTCCCATACTTACTAGGCACGTGCGTTAGCCATTTTTTTTGCGCTCTATTTTTTTAAGGAAGGTAGGAGAAACAGAAACCTTTATTATTCACAAAACCATAGTACGAGCTTATACATTATAACTGTCCTGGAAGGAACCTCGCTGCGTCCTACTATGCAGCATGAAATAACAACAAAGTCAAAGTGGGGCCACCTTCGGCGCCCTTAAAAAAGTATTTATAGATATTAAAACAAAATTCGAAGTAACATTCCATTGCTAACTGTGCAAGTGTTAGTTCTTCCTGGGTCGCATACTCGCGTAGTTTTCCTTAGCTGATCACTTTACTTGGTCGGTTACACAACGACAGCATCACCGCTCATCTTTGCGCACCCGGCACACCCCAAGTATATGGCGGGTGTACGTTCAGACGTGTGTCTCTATACATGTAATGAACCGTCATACCTGTGATCAACGCCACTGCGTTCGTCTTATGACGCGGAAAATACGTCTCCTCTGGAAAAAAATACCATATCGGAAGATATTGCTGTATATATAGTGCGCCGCATGAAAGCTATTACCATCCTTGCTGGAGTCCATACAGCCAACTAGTCGCCGCAGACCAGCCGGTGGTCGTCCGTATCCAGCATGCCGCATTGCTGACACATGGGCGAATCCGCCAAATGTATTGCGTACTTTTTGTCATTCGTTGGGTATTTCCGGTTCACTACAATGTACCATGTTGACCTGGCTATTTGTAGGTAGGTGGGGGTGGTGTACCGTGCGGCACACCACGTGCCAATTAACGGCTGAAAGAAGCAAATGGCATGCGTCCTTCGATATCGACTGTCGTGATGTCGGTAAACACTCTCGAACGCAACTGTGTTCAACGATGTTCGAGTGCAAATACCTTAACGGGGGTGATATATGGCCGACACTGACCGCAGGAAGATGCGATATTGGTAATAGTTCTTCGATGATCGTCCCCGTAAACGAGTGATTCCTGTTGCGTCACCGTTTTAGCATAGTATTAATATACGTGGCACGCGTTCTGGTGCACGTTCACTAAACCAACGCCCCCTTCTCGCGCTTGCAGGGTAAGAGCTGTCCCATAGTACCCAAAAGCCGCCTGAATCCTCATGGCCATCGTGCGCGTCAAGGGGAGAAGGTGTGTCAGGTGGTACATCATCGCTGCAGCACATCCATCGACCGTAGGGCGTTTTGTCGTACTGACGTGCGGACTCTGAGCAACAGCCGTCGGTAGATGTCCGCAGCCGTTCCCGCTGTCTCTTTATGAAAGGTGATACCCAAACATCGAAGGGTTTGCACCACAGGTAAGGGTCCTTCCGTTCCTGGTTCTAGTCCACACTCCACATGCATGAATTGTGATTTTCGGAAGTTGACCTCGCTGCCAGCTGCCATCCCATACGTCTGTAGCCTATCCAGTGGTGATTGAGTCTCCCCCTCATTCCGGACGAGGAACACGATGTCATCCGCTTATGCTCTACATTTGAGTGATAGATGCCGCAGAGAGATCCCGGTAAGACGGCGGCGTAGGCCTGCGAGGCGCGGTTCTAAGGCGATCGCATGTAGGAGGATTAAAAACTCGAATTTATGTGTGCACAGCTGTAACATCAGCGAGCTCTGGATAAAAGAAGAAAAACTGTGTTTTGCTTAGGGCGTATACCATTCAAAAATAAACTTATTTGGAATCAAACACGGAGAAAAGAATTTCTATCTCAAAATGAGTATTATTTATTATTTTTATTAACACTCTCTGTTACATAGAGAAATACTACATTTACAAACACGGAGAAAAGAATTTCTATCTCAAAATGAGTATTATTTATTATTTTTATTAACACTCTCTGTTACATAGAGAAATACTACATTTATTAGTTTAGTTGATTACAACGTTTGCTATAGATACAAAAATATTAAAATATTGCATAATTTCTCTGACAGTTATTATGTCCCACAAGAGACTTCCACTCAGATTGCGCACCTATGGAGTATCGCTTCAGTTGTGCAACTGGATTAGTGATTTCTTATCAGAAAGGTCACAGTACGTAGTAACCGAAGGAAAATCGTCGAGTAAAACAGAAATGATATTTGGCGCTCGCCAAGGAACTGTTATAGATCCTCTGCTGTTGCCAATCTATATAAACGATACAGCAGACGATTTAAGCAGCCTTTTAGATTGTCTGCAGGTGATGCTGTCATTTACCGTCTAGTAAAATCATCAGAAGATTACAACCAATTGCAGAATAACTTAGATACGATATCTGTAGGGTGCGAGAAGTGGCAATTTTCTTTCAATAAGGAGAAGAATTATGTCATCCACATTACTACGGAAACAAATCCGTTCAATTTCGGTTACATGATAAATCATACAAATATAAAGGTTGTCAGTTCAACTAAATAACTAAGAATTACGATTACGAGAAACTTACACTGAAACTATCACATAGATAATGTTGTGGGGAAGGCAAACGAAAGACTGAATTTTATTGACAGAACACTTAGAAGATGCAAGAGATCTACTAGAGAGACTGCCTACACTACGCTTGCTCATCTTCAGGTAAAGTATTGCAGTGCGGTATGGAATCCTTAGCAGATGGGACAGACGGAGGACATGCAAAAATTCCAAAGAAGGGCAGCTCGTTTTGTATTATCGCGAAATAGCGGAGAAAGTGTCAAGGATATGAAATGCGAGTTGGGGTGTAAATCGTGAAAATAAAAGAATTTTGCGTTGCGGTGGCCTCTTTTCATGAAATTTCAATCACCAACTTTCTCCTCCGTATGCGAAAATATTTTTTCAACGCCAACCTACATGTGGCGAAATGACCATATAAATAAAATAAGAGAAATCAGAGCTCATACAGAAAGATTTAAGTGTTCATCTATCCTACGTACTTGCTGTTAGGGATTGGAACGGTAGAGAAATAGTCTGAAGGTGGTTCGAAGAACCCTCTGCCAGACACTTAAGTGTGAATTGCAGAACAGTGAAGTAGATGTAAATTAGTACAGAATTTTGAAAAATTCTCCGTTATTCAGCCGGGTGGTGTCGTCTGCAAAGTGCATCACCAACGCCTGAAAATTGCAAAAGTCGACTTGCCGAAATACACTGAAGAAACTGGTATAGGCATGCATATTCGAATACAGAGATCTTTAAACAGGCAGAATACGGTGCAGCGGTCGGCAACGACTATATAAGACAAGTGTCTGGCGCAGTTGTTGACCGGTTACTGCTGCTACAATGGCAGGTTATCAAGATTTATGAGAGTTTGAACGCCGTGTTATAGTCGGCGCACGAGCCACGGTACACAGCACTTCCAAGGTAGCGATGAAGTGTGGATTTTCCTGTACGACCATTTCACGAGTGTACCATGAATATCAGGAATCCGGTAAAACATCAAATCTCCGACGTCGCTGCGGCCGGAAAAAGATCCTGCAAGAAAGGGACCAACGACGACTGAAGAGAATCGTTTGGTGTGACAGAAGTGCAAACTGCTCCAGATTTCAATGGCCATCAACAAGTGTCAGCGTGCGAACCGTTCAATGAAACATCATCGATACGGGCTTTCGGAGGCGAAGGCCCACTCGTCACCCTTGGTGACTGCACAACGCAAAGCTTTTCGCCTCGCCTGGTCCCGTCAACACCGACATTGAACTGTTGATGGCTAGAAACTTGTTGCCTGGCTGGACGAGACCCATTTCAAATTGTATCGAGCGGTTGGACGTGTACCGGTATGGAGACAACCTCATAAATCCATGGACCCTGTATGTCAGCAAAATGGTTCAAATGGCTCTGAGCACTATGGGACTCAACTGCTGAGGTCATAAGTCCCCTAGAACTTAGAACTACTTAAACCTAACTAACCTAAGGACAACACACACATCCATGCCCCAGGCAGGATTCGAACCTGCGACCGTAGCGGTCGCGCGGTTCCAGACTGTAGCGCCAGAACCGCTCGGCCACCAGCGGCCGGCTGTATGTCAGCAAGGAACTTTTCAAGCTGGTGGAGGTTCTGTAATGGTGCGGGGCGTGTGCAGTTGGATTGATATGGGACCCCTGATACCTTTAGATACGACTCTGACAGGTGAGGCATACGTAAGCATCTTCTCTGATCACCTGCATCCGTTCATGTCCATTGTGCAATCCGACGGAAAATTTCAGCAGAACATTGCGACACCCCACACGTCCAGAATTGCTACTGAGTGACTCCAGGAATACTCTTCTGAGTTCAGACACTTCCGCTGGCCACCAAACTTCCCAGATATGAACATTACTGAGCATATCTGGCATACCTTGCAACGTGATGTACAGAAGGGATCTCCCCTTCGTATTCTTACGGATTTATGGACAGCCCTGCAGGATTCATGGGGTCAATTCCCCTCAGCACTACTTCAGACATTAGTCTAGTCCATGCCACGCCATGTTGCGGCATTCTGCGTGCTCGCGGTGGCCCTACACGATGTTAGGCAGGTGTACCAGTTTCTTTGGCTCTTCTGTGTATATGCCTTTTAGATGATACCACTCTGCTAAATAACCAAGAACTATTCAAGATTTTCTTACGCCGAGAAAACCTAAAATCACACATCTAATACAGAGTTTGTTTTGCCATCGGTGCCTCAGATTTATACATTTTGAAATTATATATAACTGCAGATGTTATAAAAGTCTTTTATAAATGCTTGGACAGGTCATTTCTGCTAGTTGGCCAATACAAGCCTTTCATTATTACGCTTCTGAGTAATTTGTTTTTCAGTCTGTCTAAGTTGCTACATTCCGTTAATAATTGGTCCACAGTTTGGTTAACTCCAATGGACGGACACATGGCGTCGTTGGTTACTTTGACAAATGGTAGTAAGCCTTCGGTTTCCTGTGTCCTGTTAACATCGCTGTGAAATCAGGAGAGATCTACGATCTGATGGCCAATCTTTGCAGCAAGGTTGGAAAATTTCCTCTTGCAGCAATTCCTTTTGCAGTCTATAGCCATTCTTTCCCCCACTCACATCTTTCCTAATAAACAATGTTCCTCTCTGGGTGAAATTGTACTCCCTGACGACGAACAGCTTTGGGCCATTTGGTTAATGAAAGAGATGGTTCAAATGGCTCTGAGCACTATGGCACTTCACTTCTGAGGTCATCAATCCCGTAGAACGTAGAACTACTTAAACCTAATTAACCTAAGGACATCACACACATCCATGCCTCAGGCAGGATTCGAACCTGCGACCATAGCGGTCGCGCGGTTCCAGACTGAAGCGCCTAGAACCGCTAGGCCACTCCGGCCGACAATGAACGAGAATCCATGTGAAGTTGGTAGCTGCAACAACAGCCACCGAGTGCCAGAGAAGACCAACCATTTCTGTGGTACTCATAACAGTTCCGCATCTGCACTTAGAAGCAACGTGCAACCGTGGAAATAGAGAGATACGAATCACCGTATGTCTCGCACACATAGCCGCTGTGGAACCACAATTTTCTTTAACTCTCGAACTGTTCATAACGTATCAGTAGTATTCTATTTGTTGACTTGGCTAATTAACTAATGAGCGCAAAAGCTGCCCACAGAAAAACAAACATTTTTCCCGAATCGTTTGTGGTCGTCGTTGAAACGCGTGCAGCGGAAGCTCGGAGCAGAGGTTAGCGTGCACCTGGAAATCGATGGAGGCCTCCGACGCCACCGCTTTATAAAAATCGTGATCGCTGTCTAGAACGTCGTTCGGCTGTATGCCAAGGGCTGAAGATGGCTATCTGTAGGTCGCACCGACGCACAGCAGCACCTTTGTTGTCTAAACATAAACACAGCTACTTTACGTTTCAAATATTGTTTTTGTATTATCTTTTAGTTGCATATATCTTACTTGCTCTGCTGGAAATAAGTGCAGCTGACAGATACAGACTACATCGTTTCCCCAGTGAGCGCTGTGTCTAAACTTCGATAGCGCACATCTATCGTTAACTTATTATTTATTTATCTACATGGTCCGCCACCCAGATTACATCTCCATCGCTTTTGTTTGTAAATTAGCCTTCCCAGAACAGCACGTAATAATGTTTAGTCTTTTGTTTCTAAATTTCCATTAACTTTTGTCCATTTAAATTGATCACTGTCAGGTAGTAGTCTTGTCTGATCTACAATGACGAGCCAGAACATGACGACCACTGACAGCTGCGATATTGAATGTCACCTACTGGCTTTACCGGCACTTGTCGGAGTAGGAAAGTATGTAAACGGAGCAGAGGCGAATGAACAATGATTCTAGCGACGATAAGGGCCGAAAATGGGAAAATTCACTGACGCAAGTATCTTTGATGAAGGGCAAAATGTTATGGCTTGCTGCCTGAGAACGAGCATCTCGGAAAGACGAAGGTGGTCAGACTATCGCTTGCTCCTGTTATGAACATTTATGTAAAATGGCAGACGGAAGGTGAAAGCACAAATAGGTGACAAGGTGTTGGGCGCCCATGCCTCTTTATAGAATGTGGAGGTCGAAGGCTTCTCCACTCTGTAAAGCAAGCCGGCCGTTATGGCCGAGCGGTTCTAGGCGCTTCAGTCTGGAACCGCGCGACCGCTACGGTCCCAGGTTCGAATCCTGCCTCGGGCATGGATGTGTGTGATGTCCTTAGGTTAGTTAGGTTTAAGTAGTTCTAAGTTCTAGGGGACTGACGACCTCAGAAGTTAAGGCCCATAGTGCTCAGAGCCATTTGAACAATTTTTTTTCCCCTGTAAAGCAGGATAGATGCGCTCTGCACAGATCTGACGAAAGAGTACAATGCTGATGCAGGTAGAAGTGTTTGAGAGCACACCGTTCAGGACATACTTCTGATCATTGGATTCTACAGTGGGCGATCCCTACATGTTTTGCCGGCCAAGGTGACCGAGCGTTTCTAGGCGCTTCAGTGCGGAACCGCGCGACTGCTACTGTCGCAGGTTCGTATCCTGCCTCGGGCATTGATGTGTGTGATGTCCTTAGGTTAGTTAGGTTTAAGTAGTTCTAAGTTCTGGGGGATTGATGACCTCAGCTGTTGAGTCCCATAGTGCTCAGAGCCATTTGAACCATTTTGAACCCTACATGTTTACATGTTAACCCTCCGCCATCATCAGTTAGGGTTGCAGTAGACAGAACACCGAGTCTGGACTGTGGATCAATGGATACATGTCACCCAGTTGGATGTATCACGTATCCTGTTACTCCAATCGATGGTCTTGTCCGATACACCGCCAACCAGGCGAACAGCTGGTCAAAACGTATTGGGTTGTTGCGTGCTGCCTGGATGAAGACTTCCCATCTGAGGCTGCAACCAGCTCGAGGCAGTGGGACTTCGCCACTGCAATTGTCACTATGGTTTGATCTCCTCTGTGACTGTTAGATGTGCAAGAGCTTGGGCCTTCACCTGGTGAAGGCCATACCAAGAGACAGCAAAATACCGCCTTGGGCGAGGCACCTGAGTAACGTCTCCCTGGCTGTACATGGTACTCTCTTCCTGTCTGTATACTGTGCTGCTGGCTTAGGTGCTGGGCTTCCACCCTCATGACATTCGCCACCCGCAATATGCTGTTTGCACATGCCTAAGTGCACATCTGTCTTCAAGAGCGGTGAGGAGGGCCACATGAGTTACTGGTGTGCCACTGCAGGCTTGCACCTGCAGGCTCCTGATTCAACTAACTGCACAAGTCGTTCATCCTTGGGAACTAGTTTACTGGTGATCGCTCTTTCTTGGGAACCGTTTGTTCTTACTCTTTCACCTCACTGTGCTTGGTATATGGTTCTTATGAAAAATTGAAAATTAATAGCGTAGGTGACTGAAGATGGAAGGTGCCAAGAGGGGGCACATGCCTCCACCCTGGAGTACAGAGTTTTTATTCATAACGGTTTTCTCACACACTTGTAATTTTCGTGATTCAGCAATACATCTCGTTTAGCCAACTGTACCGTTATGTGGCAGTTCGAAGTGAAATTATATAAGGTGGCGCACGAGAAACCGGCCCCGAGTACAGACTGCTCGCCAGTTATGCACGATTTGTTGACCGCTCCGAGCAGAATAGATAAACATGTATAATTAGGCAGTGAAGAAAAAATAAATAAGCTAATGCAAAAAACTTCGAAACAATAGATGACGACTGGTAAGCGACAATGAGCAGTCTAGCACTCGGGGCCGAGTTTTCGTTCTCCACTCTGTACCACTGAAATAATATTGTAGGAGTTATCATATTATCTTTACAAAATGTGACATATACACTCGATTACGAAACGCGGGCTTCATTCGGTTGTAAGTCGGTCTGCCTTCCATAACAATGAACATGCTCTTTTACCTTGCGTCAAAAAAAGACGGAAAATGGCCACTAGTGTGTGACGTGCCGACGTCCTTTCCATGTGTAACAACAACAAAATCTTGCCCTTTTACAAGCATTTCTTCTGCTGTTTATCGAAATAGTGAAGTAGGCCGATACGCCGTTTTGTTACCTGAAAAGATGGATGTATTACATACCACGTAATTTTTATGTAATTTACGTAATTATAAAATACATTTTAGTTACCGGTCGTGGACGCTGAATAGAATACGAAAAGAACCAGAAGTTCAGAGTTGATAAAAGGTTTGAAACAGATCTAGAATGGGCGTGCGAAGCGAACGAAACGAACAACTCCATACTGAACTGTGAGCAGTCGGCAGGGGAACTGCGACGAGTGGCCACGCGAAGAAGGACGAGTCCGGCCGAACGAGACAGAGACAGACGGGAACGAGACAGAGACAGACGGGAACGGGACCGAGGCTGGAACGAGACCGGCCGACGTGCTGTTCGGCAACGAGACCGACCGTTTCCCGTTCCCGGGAACTATAAGCCGCGACCGAGGTGAACTATGAAAGACCGTTCCTTAGAATTCGTTCCTCGGTCGTTCCGTTCATCTTGGTGAACTGTTCCTTTGGATCCGTTAGTTCGCGAACGACCCATCTCTAGTCCTGACCTGCGCTACACCAGCGTGATGCTTCCACATTCCTTGTCACAGTTGAGTGTGCAATTAAGCACATTTTCTGCTGCGTTGGAGAAGACAATCCATACTGTAAAATGCCGAGTAATAGCTATGTTTCCAGACAGTGTTGTTGAACTGCCACCTTTAAGCGTATGGCATCTACCCTCACCAGCCCTGAAGTTCGGCCTCCTGCACCTATAGTGCTACCACCTCACCTGCTCAGCATCCACACTCACTGATCTGAATGGTGACGGCTACGGTGCTACTGATGCATGCCGGCAGACAGTGTTATGCTATGGGGAACATTCACCAGGGCTCTACCATGGTACTCGTCAAACTAATGAAAGACACCATGACAGCGGTGATCCATATAAAAATAATTGCGAATCAGCTGCTTTCAGTCGTCCTAGATGTCTTTCCTGATGGCCATGGTATCTTTCTATAAGATAACTTGTTCTTATCACAGGACCAAAACTGTGCTACCCTACTTTAGGAGCCTGTTCTCCTGGGCACCAAATTTTCTTGATATGAATTCGATGGGTGACAGTTGGGGCGCTATCGGGTGCCAGCTCCGCACCCACGAGGCACGAGATTGTGATCTATGAGAACTGCAGTGACCTGTGGGTAGGTAGCTGGTGCCTCATACCTCTGGAAACCTACCGAGGATCTGTCAAATCAGAGGTACATAGAATTTTTGCTGTATTGCCTTCCAGAGGTGGTCATAATGTTCTGTCTCATTGGATATATTTCACCACAGTAAGCCAAAATAAATAAAATAATAGCTAAACTACAGTTGAACCGTAACAGTGATCCTTGCAATACATTTTTGGCTTTTCAGTTTGGTTTGTCTTAAACAGGACCCCCAAAATTTCAATGGAATATGTTGGCAGCCTTGTTAAAAGCCAGTCATCTGTGGCAACACATTAACAAGATTTTTTTGTTAGTAGGAGTAAAGTGAATTGCTATACTTTGTTACGGTTTCATGAAGAACAAAATCTCACTACCATCTGACAGAGATAGCCACTGTCACTCCAGAAACTTAAGGAAATCTGGACATTGTACTCTAGGTAAAAGATCTGAACAGTAATTGTACTGTTGGCAATTCAATATGCTGCATCTACGGAGATCAACAGCGGCACAAGAGTCCATGGAAGCTACACAACTCTGGAGGATGTTGGAACTCAATGTATGACATCACCAGTAGCTGCTGTAGGGCTGGCCATGATGTTCCATGTGGACTGTGACTCTCGTAACTCAGTTTCTACAAAGGATGACACGAAAACCTGTTGCAGCCTTGTCTTGGTACTGCCAGAGTTCAACTCTGCCAGTTAGAACTTTACGACAGACCTCGCTCTTCTCTAATACTGCAGATGGGCAATCTTTGGAATGTCAGTGACTTTTTGTGCTGGTGCTGGTGATAGCTGGTATACAAGAGTGCCAGTACACATGTATACTCAGTAAACCACTCTTAAGTGAGAAGCATAGGTTATTTCACTTTGTACCAGATATAAAGGTATTTACTTGTCCATTTCACGTATGGAGTGCAGGAAGAATAGCTCCTTAATGCTAATGTGCTCACAGTAATTTGTCAATAATGTTTTCACTGTAGCTATTAATATGATATGTAAAGAGTCTGTAGTATATTATTAAAGTAGCTGACAAGAATTTCTCAGGTATTCATTTTGCCCATTTTCTATTGGAAACGAGACCTTATATGTACGAATGGGTGATGGAAATAATACACCTAAGAAAAAATCAAGGTAAATTGTTCGTTGCAACCTACAAAAACAAACACACACCATACTATGGACATTTCTTCACACATTGCAAGTAATTGGAAATAGTTATAAATATTAAATTAATTTTGAACATTAAAACAAACAAATTGTAAATGTGGGGTATTCCTTACCCCTTAGGGTAATGGCAAGCATGCTGTGGAGTAACAACATGCAAAACAATCATTGCATAAAAATAGACAATATACATTATTTTTATTAGTTTATTAATTACATATACTAAGCAATACATTAATGAACAAAATAATTACGTTCTGGAATAATTTATTGTAATCATTTTTATTTTTTATAGGCATGAAAACAGTTCATTTTCTTGTACAGCAAACATCACACTTGAACTCTTTTGGACTGTTCTAGATGCTACATTCTTCATGGCTGCATCTACTTCACGAAACAAATCTCTAAAATAGTTATCCATCTTTCCCACATTCTCCACAAACTAAACAGACATCCTCTGAAAACGCCATTGGATCAGCATCAGCCATTTCATTGTCTTCACAAATGACCTTTAAGTCGAGATTTAGGTCATCTTTGCTGCTTCTTTCATTTTCTAGTTTATTGTAAGGCGACTGCTTCTTCTTTTAGCCTTTTTGAAGTTATAGAACTGTACATTTATCTTCTTCGTCTTTAAGTTTTCTTTTCTTGTTTTCTTCAAGTTTCTTTCTCATAGCTTCTTTTTCTTTCCTTATTGAAAGCTCCAGTTGCAATTGTTCCTTGTCTGGGGTTACTGTAAGGATCAGTGATTTCCGTTACGCTTTCCATTAGCTCGTTTTGTCTTAGGAATAAATTTTTCTAGTTTTGGAATAGGTGATGTGTCAGATGAACTAAGGCACTTGACACCTGAACTTTCAGTTGATTTTGTTGAGGCCTCTTACACCAAAGTGGAACCTTTTCCTCTGCTGATGATTTCAGAAAACAGTTCTTGACTCCTCTCTGGGAAATCTGGTTTCTTTGTAGAAGCAACCACCTCATTTCCATTTGTTGCATTCGGGAGGTCTTCAAGGCCAATGTCTCTGAAGGTCTCACATTGTTCTAAACGAAAATTTGTCTGAATTGAAATGACAAATGCCACATGCCCTAAGCCCCAAATGTTATTTGTCCATATTAACAAGTTTCATATATGCGTTATTAAAAGGTTCAGCTAATTCATAAGGTGTAATTTTGTCATAAACCCTTGACTTCATATACAATTCATATCGTTCATTTAAAGGCTGATCTCAAAGTAGAAAACAGTGGAACATCTAGTGGTTGAAGCTTCTGAGAAGAGTGTGGAGGTATGGTTGCCATGACAATAGATATTTTTTAGGAAATTCAAAAATGTCACGTGGAATGTGGTTGCTGGGATTATATAAAATCAGCAGCACTGGGTCACCAAAAGTCGATTTTACATTCTTCAGGAAATGCTGGATCCATTCGAAACATAATGACTCATTGGACCAGTCATTGATGGAACAACTTGAAAATGGCGACGTGAGTGGCGCTTAATTTTTACGCCTGCCAGCAGGGTGCAGTAACAATCGGGCAAAACCCCGAGCCATTCAGACGTTGTGATTCAGCCTGCATGTGATTGCATGCATGTATGTATTTCCCCGTCCTTCACTACTCCTGTAGTGGGCTCGGAATGCGATGATCACAGTTGAAAGCTGTCAAAAGCGTTGCCACGTGTCAGGGATTACCTTAAGCCGACTCTACTGCAGAAGTATCTTAGTAGTAAAGAATAAATGTATTAAATCTTCTTGCAAGATGCAGCATCCTTTCACGCATCTGAGTTTTTTTGACACCATAGCTCTTGAACTATGTGCCGTAGAATCATGTATGTGTGTAGGTATATTCAACGGCATATATGCATACTGTGCGAAATCTGTTGTGAATAGAGTTAACAGTAAAGAAGTAATAAATGTAAACTACGTGCATGATGCGGCAGTTTATAATGCATTGGTTGTTTATGACGTCACATCTCCTGAACTATGATAAGTAGGTGATTCTTACCCCCACAGCGATTGTTACCTGACAATAAGGGATGTGTGTACCAAGTCTGGTTGAGATTGGTTCAAAGGTTTAGGAGGAGTTGTGGAATATACAGACATACATTTTTATAATATGCATGGCTGTAGAACACATAATAGTGCATATATTACACGATCTTCAATACTATACAAAAACATTTCTCGTGAATCAGTCTATCTGTTAAATAAATGTGTCAAAAACCGCACACTAGTTCATGGGATTAGAAATCACATACAGACAGAAAAAGCGACGTGGGACTTTAATTTAGTAACATTTGGAACTCATTTCTAACTGCCAAAAATCCATAAATCATTCTTTTAAAAGTAATCGTGGTTTGACAAGTAAAGTGAACGCATTTGACTGGGTACCACTGACAATTTTGATGCCACTGATGTGCCTATTTCAATACACTATCTGTTCAGAAGTATCCTGACACCTAATACTGAAAATTAATATGATGGCTTGAACTCTGCTGGGACCAATTTCACTGAAGTGTCTGAATGTCTACAGTCTGGAACCGCGCGACCGCTACGGTCGCAGGTTCGAATCCTGCCTCGGGCATGGCTGTGAGTAATGTCCTTAGGTTAGTTAGGTTTAAGTATTTCTAAGTTCTAGGGGACTGATGACCTCAGCAGTTAAGTCCCATAGTGCTCAGAGCCATATGAACCATTTTTGTCTGAATATCTACGGAGGAATGGCAGACCATATTTCTTCAAAATCCGAAACCATAGAAGATAGTGATGGACATTCTGGGTTATTCGAAAGATGTTCCGGTGGGTTACAGAAGTGGTACTGCCGACAAGCCGTTGCCTCACAGATGCTGCTTTGACAGCGTGCATTTTCATGTTGATATAAACAGTCATTGTCTCTGAGCTATTGCTCTACCGTACGCTGTATACAATGCTGTAAAATGTGTTTATATCCTTCTGCATTTAGCGTTTCCTTAAGCTCAATAAGGAGACCGCGCCATATATACTAAAAACACTCCAATACTGTAACGCCACTGTACTTCACTGTTGGCACTACACACGCTGGCATTAAATCTTTCATCAGGTTGCCACAGTGTATCACGTAACTCCAAATAACTCGTTTGTTTTCATTCAACGTGCAGTGGCGTCTCTCTTTACATCATTTCAAGCGTCACTTAGCAGTGACTACAAAAATGTGGGGCCTATGAAGAGCTGCTCAATCTTTTCAGCTCCCTACCCACATTAGTTGAACTACTGGTTGCACTGAACTCATGAGTGATTCCTCTGATGTCATTAAGTGTTTTTCAACCTGCTTCCACAATGCTCGACGGTCCCCGTTCGTAAGTACACGAGTGCTGCGTGGCTTTCGCATTTCCTCTTCACAATCACATCACCAACAGTCGACTCTGGCAGCTTTAGACGGATTGAAATGTCCGTGATAGATTTGTTTCTTATGTGGCGTCCAGTGACTAGACAACGTTCGAAGTCACTGAGTTCTCCTGAACAACCCATTCTACTGCTGCTACTTTTCTACTGACGGTTTCTTTGAAGCATCACTCGGTTTTGCCCATCTGAGTTCCAGAATGGCTTTAATTATTTATGAAAAATGGTGATGATTGTGTATCTGAATGATGGTGTGGTTGTATGATTATTATCTGCAATCTGTTGTAGCCTAAACTGTGTGTTGAGTTTGGCTATGGGTCTCTTATCTGAAGCGTTGGGGGTAATCTGTACCTAAGTGATGATTGATATGGTGGGGTTGAAACGTCCCCTTTGAAAAATTACGAATGAGAGTGCTGGAAAAATTCTTACATTATTTGATTTTCAAACAGCTGAGCAAAACTCAACGTACTCAAACAGTTTTCTCTTTGCTTATTCTGATCATCACTAAACTGGCACACAATATTTTTAGTGCAACGCAATCTGACTTTCAGTAATCCCTACAAAAGAACGGCCTTGACTAACCATAAGCTATACCTTTCATGAATCACTTACCTCACAAAAATTTTCGTTACTCGAACTACTGCAATACGGCGAGCGCCAATACTACCAGCTAAATAAAAGGTTCTAACTACTGAAGGCACTAACTGCTGATAGGCATAGTTAGCAAATGAAAGATTTTGATAGAGAACAAACAATGTCGTTACCTTAATAATGTTCAAAAGTCATCATATATATATATATCAATTCATGACATCCATCTTTACAAATTTCCTTTTTCTGGCTGTCACACGTCCAAATCGTTCGCTTATGGTAACCTCTCAAAACTCTGGCATCTCTCTCTCCACATCCACCACTGCTGGCGGCTCACCTCCAACTGCCCAACGCTAGGCGCTGTTCACATCCAACTGCCCAACACTACACAAGCGAATATTCCAACAATGAGTCCAACCAGCCACAGACTGCACACAGTGCAGTCAGCGATTTTCACACAGAGCACTATGTGGCGTTACCAACATAAAAACCTAAACAGCCTACTTACAGGGTGAAGTGCAAGCCTTTCTATATGGGTTTTCAGAGTTCTTCTTTATACACGTGGAGATGGATGGTTCGCCTGACAGGTCCCTAATTGAGTGTTTGGGGTGTACCGGTCTGCGTCTGCGGTGATACGGAGGATTTTACTTTGCAATGATTGTAGCTTCTTCAGCTGTGTGGTTGCTGCCACTGAATATACATCCTGTACAGAATCGCTGGCAAAATAAAAATCACCTTCAGCATAAGCTTCGTATCTAGTGACTATCTCCATCCTTTAGGAGGACTTAAAATTGACAAAAGGCAACTCAAACCTTGCTTCTTGCTCCTGTCCTTCTTTTATACTGGCGAATCATCTGCTAATGACACCTGGAGGCAAATTCCGCGTCATATAGGGGTCCCCATATACTTTTCATCAGACAGTGTAGTATCAGCTGTCCATTGAAAAATTCATCTAGATCTATGTACTTACTTTGAAAGCCACCCTGCGGCGCATAGCGGAGGGCGCCGTGTACCATTACTTGTCATTTCCCTTCCTGTTTCACTCGCAACCAGAGCGAGGGAAAATGATTTTCTATATGAGTCTGCACGAGGCCGAAATTCTCTTATCTTCGTGTGGCGGCTGTAGAGTTGTTCTGCATTAACGGATATTTTTCTACAGTTTGCGATAGCTGCCACTCATCACACGCTCTATAAATTTCGGCTAAGTCATCTTGTATCCTCCTACAGTCACTCAACGCTACACCTTCCGACACACCACAGCAACATCAGCAAACATCCCCAGACTGCTGCTTATCCTGCCTGCCAGATAAATCGTGTGTATAAAAAATTACAGCGGTCCTGTCACATTTCCCTGGGACACACCTATCAACACTGCCTCTGATGAATACCCGTCGTCGAGGACAAGTTAATGCGTTCTCTTACTTAAGAAGTCATCGAGTCACTTACATATCTGGCAACCTTTTCCGTATGCTCGTACCTTCGTTAACAGTCTGCAGTAGGGCACCGTGTCAAATGCTTTTCGGAAATCTAGGAACTTCGAAACTGCTCGTTGCCCATTATCCATAGTTCGCAGGATATCATGTGAGAAAAGGGGAAGCTGAGTTTCGAGCGAACGATGCTTTCTAACACCGTGCTGATTCGTGGACAGAAGCGTTTCCGTATCAAGAAAATTTATTGTGTTCGAACAGGGAATTTGTTCAAGAATTCTGCAGCAAAACGATCTGAAGGATATTGGTCCGTAATTCTGCAGGTCCGTCGTTTCACCCTTCTCACACATATGTGCCACCTGCGCTTTCTTCCAGTCGCTTGGAGCTTTGCTTCGGACGAAAGATTCGGGATAAATGCAAGCTGAGTAGGGAACCAGTGCTGTAGAGTTCTCTTTATAAAACCGAATTGGGGTTCCATCTAGACTTGGCGACATATTTGCTTTCAACTCTTTCAGTTGGTTCTCTATGCCAGGGACGCCTGTTACTGCGTCCTCCATACAGGAGTCTGTCGATGGTCAAACGACAGTATGTTTCTACAGTTCTCCTGCATGAACGTGAAATTTAGACTTCTGCTTTCCTTTTGTTATCTTCTACTGACACACCAGACTGGCTGACGAGTAACTGGAGAGAAGCCTTAGACCTTCTTAGCGATTCAGCCGAAGAAGCCCATACATAATAATTGGATCTAGGCCTTGTACTAATATAAGAGGCATGCACTATAGTATTAACACGAACATTTTATTTTTATTTTAAGTCTTAATGTGACAGTCGGAACGCTGTAATCTAAATAGCCCCTGCATTAATGCGACCCTGCATGGAACTCGTGTACCTGGGGTTTCGGAGAAGATTATATTAGGCTATTCCAGTTTGAGTATCTGTTCGCCAGCAGCCGCGCTGGTGGGCAGGTGTGAGAAAACAGCTGAGGCATTCAGGTAGCCCGGCTGTAGCGCACGCGACCGTACAGTCCTGTTATCACACCCCCTGACAGGGGTAGGCAAATAGTTTACGCATGCGCAGAATGCATGCAATATGCCTACCTGGCAGATAGCCTGTACTAGCTGCGCCGGGAGGTGCTAGAGTCACTTCGAGAACACTTTTCCGTGACGTCACTGTGACTTGTCCATGCCAAGTTCCGACTGTCGGGGACTTCTGTGATCATATTTAATTGTGAGTAGTGGAAGTAGCCACATTTGATAGGTACTAAACTATTTCGATATAACATGAATATCCTCCCGTCTATCCGAACAGACTTCGAAGGCCCAATGGTACCGACCGACCGCCGTGTCATCCTCAGACGATAGGCGTCACCTGATGCTGATACGGAGGGGCATTTGGTCAGCATACAGCTCCCTCTGTTGTTGACAGCTTTTGTGATCAGTGCCACTACTCCCCAATCAAGTAGCTCTTGCACTGGCCTCACAAGGTCTGAGTGTACCCCACTTGCCAACAGCGCTCGAAAGACCCGTATGGTCACCCATATAAGAGCAAGCCAAGCCCTGCAACGCTTAGCTTCGGTGATATGACGAGAGTCGGTGTTGCCATAGTGGCAAGGCCGTTGGCACTCTATGAATACAGGCTGCTTTAAATGCGCTTTGCTGTTAGTATGGTTCGTTATAATTAAATATAAGTTGAAAACGTAATGGTAGATAAAGTCTTCACAGTGTTTAAATTTAAATCTAAGTGACACACTGCAAGTGTCTACAATCGTGTAGTGGTTAGAGTGTCGGGATACGACAATGAATCTAGGTGGTGCGTTGGTTTACATTCTGCTACATTTAAATTTTTTCCCTTCGCTTTTTTAAAAGATTCTGAGATCTTATTAATTTAAGAAAGTATGTTCTATAATATTTGATGCCGTGTACAGATAAGAGCGCTCTCTTCCAGGAGTGAGTTGTAACTGTCAGTAATTTAGGTTATGCATGAAAACGCAAATGCCAATAAATGTTCGAAATACGTTGATCATCGGGTAAAACAATATAAGTACTACTCAAATTAAAAAAAAACATAGAAAAGACTGATATATTTGAAAAGGAATTAAAAGGTAAGTTAGTCTCAGACGTCTATGAAGTATAAAAGAAAATTTACAATCTAGTTATTTAGGAGACATCTTTTCCAAACAAGAATATCTTACAGGAATGTAGCTGCATTTGTTTTTTTCGTTGTTTCAGTTACTTTCAAAAATGCAAAAGAAGCAGTTCATTTTTCTCGCAGTGAATTATAATTATTCGCACAAATCAGAACATACTTCACACAACTAGCACAGTCTTTCTATTGGGGAAGCTCACAGTTAAGTACTTTTCGTAATACATAATAACGGTATGTAAATAAGGAGAATGAAGTTGGCAGGTTCTCACTTTCAGAGAAAGAAAAGGCAAGAATAGTTTCCAAATCTGCAACGAATGTACGAATTGAAAATGTGAGTTGTTGCTTTTATTCGCGAGCAAGAACGGCTACCACAGTCACAACGATACTCGGTATTAACAATCATTTTACGGTTCCACAAGAGTGTTATGGTAATACATTTATTATTCTGGCATGCAAAGCATCTATAATTTTGTATATGTAACTAGACAAAATTACATGACATATATCTTCCTCAAATGAATAAGCAAATCAATTAAAACTAAGTCAATAAACAGGTCATATCGAATAAGATGAGGGAAGATGTGACTTACCCACAGGTACGCAGCCAATAAATCCGTTTCAATTTTTAATACTATTGTGGCGTACACAATGACTGGATGTTTGCTGACCATTTCTCAAAAGAATATAACTTTGTTATTTCACAATTTAAATACTCTTGATCGCGAAATTAAGGAGCTGGATACAAAACCCATTCGTCATCAATCCATATAAAATGGAAAAAGGACGCGATAGCAACTGAATATGTAACCCATTCGTCATTAAAACATATAAAAATTTTGTTATCCATATTCGTGATGGAAACAAAAACATCAACCAGCCACATTACTTCAGCTCGATAAACTGATATTACATAAACCACCGTAGGTGGTGGCATGCATCAGCACGTTGATAGTGTCTACTCCTAAGTCAAATCATGAGACTCTAGGCTCACTGCTGTGATACCTTCTCTGTAAACACAAGATGGATGACTGTTCCAAGGGAGCCTCACCGCGCTCAGACTCGATACGACCACGAAATTCGATATTCTTCCCCGATGGTCGGAACTGCGCATTTACACGTCATAGTGGCGTCACGGAGAGGTGCTACCGAGGTGAATCTAGCGTCTTCCAGCTGCACCCGCCTGCGAGGGAGGTCCCCGGTGCCCTTGTCCCCTGGGGCAGGGTTGGATCAAGCCATCCATTAGTTTTTGTGAGAAACTGCTGCTGTTGAAGGGTGCCTAACGGAACCGGCGTGTGACAGCAGGTGGACGTGGCGGTCGGCTACCTGCCGCAGTTCTCGCAGCACGCCAAGCTGGTGCAGCACTCGGAGAGCCTGGCCGAGGCGCCCTGGGTGTTCCTGATGAAGCGGCCGCTGGTGTCTGCGTCGGGCACGGGCCTGCTGGCGCCGTTCGACGCCACCGTCTGGTACCTGGTGCTGGCCTCCGTGGTGCTGATGGGGCCCGCCATCTACTTCATCATCCTGGTGCGCGTGCGACTCTGCGCCGGCTCGGCGCGCCTCACGCGCATCTTCCCGCTCAGCTCCTGCGTCTGGTTCGTCTACGGCGCCCTCATGAAGCAGGGCTCCACCCTCATGCCTGTCACAGGTACTGCCACTCGCTACTCTCTCCTCCAGCTTACAACTCGCTACTCCGAGTAGCATCTCCAAGGTGTTTTATGCCTTAACTCCATCACTTGGCCGGCCGGAGTGGCCGAGCAGTTCTAGGTGCTACAGTCTGGAACCGCGCGACTGCTACGGTCGCAAGTTCGAATCCTGCCTCGGGCATGGATGTGTGTGATGTCCTTAGGTTAGTTAGGTTTAAGTAGTTCTAAGTTCTGGGGGACTGATGACCTCAGAAGTTAAGTCCCATAGTGCTCAGAGCCATTTAAACCTTCATTTGCCTCCTATACTTGCCACTGACTTAATAACTTTACTGAGTTCTCAATAAAACTTCTTACTAGTTCTAGACCAACATAGAGAGCAAGTAGCCACTAGTGATATCGGCACTGATGGCGCAGGATGCCACGTTTCACGTATCTTGTGTTTCCTGTGACTGGAGTAGTGCGCGAGGCACTGCTCCGTGGCAGGTGGAAATACAGTCCGCCTTGATGTGCTTCAATACACACTTTGTCGGTTCATTTTACAAAATTTAGTATCGATAAAAGAATCATATATTACTTTAGGTCTGCTGCGAAAATTTACGTAATAGATTATCACACAAATTTTAGTTCACTGCGTTTTAAGGGTCCGTTCTCCTCAGTCAGCCTATAAAATAAGCGATTTGTTTAAAAAAATGAGTGAAGCAATGGACGTAAATCTTTTTGCCCATATTTTATTGATTTCTGGACAACATTCTATTATTTTCTTAAGAAATTCAGTCATCATTAAGCCCCCAATCCGAGAAGTATAAGTTTCTCTGCCCACAAATGAGGTGTGTTCATAACAGAAGTCCCACAGACAGCAGATCTTAACGGAAATGAAAAAAAAATCATTTTTTTAATATAGAGGATATTGTTGAGTTAAAATACAATTGTATGATTGATATTTGAAAAGAATAATAAAATTACGAACGTGTGTTTTTGGTCACATTTTTCGCAATACGTAATAAATAACCTAAAATATAAAATTACTCCATCTGGACATGGCCAAGGAGTAATTCAGTCAAATTTCAAAGAGATGTTTTTGTTAGTAAGCCCACAGTCCATTCCGTCAGTGAGCTTGAAATATACTGTATCACTCAGCCAATCCAGATGACTTGCCTGATCGCCGTGTACCAGTGTTTACTGTAACCTCCATACAAAGGAACAAACCTTGTAGTGGAAACATGTGGATTCACCACAGCCCAAAATGTCGAAGACCAGACATCCTCGTTTTTGCGACTGTCATGGTGTGGTGCTGTCAGATAAAGTTCGTGCTGGTAAACCGTCACAGGAGCATAATATCGACGAGACTACTGGATTACTGGAGGCTGATGAGAGGATGTGTCGCAGGAAGCTGTCCGAGGGCCTGGTCTTACTGTACGAGAAGGCCCCGCCTCATCTGCACAAGACTCACGGCCACACACGCTGCTTTCTCTGCGCTATCAAATTTCGCCTCACCCCCCGATTTTCCTGAAATGGCACAGTCTTCTCCCTCTTGCCTCAGATGAAGAAACCATTATTCAAGGATGATGAAGTGGTTTTCGACCTGGAAAATGCAGATTTATGCAACCTAGGGCTCTGTCAGTCATCCGTTCTTGGGAAATACATTACTGGCCATCACAATTGCTACACCAAGAAGAAATGCAGATGATAAAGGGATATTCATTGGACAAATATATTATTCTAGCACTGACATATGATTACATTTTCGCGCAATTTGGGTGCATAGAGCATGAGAAATCAGTACCCAGAACAACCACCTCTGGCCGTAATAATGGCCTTGATACGCCTGGGCATTGAGTCAAACAGAGCTTGGAAGGCGTGTACAGGTACAGCTGCCCATGCAGCTTCAACACGATACCACGGTTCATCAAGAGTAGTGACTAGCGTATTGTGACGAGCCAGTCGCTCGGCCACCATTGACCAGACGTTTTCAATTGGTGAGAGATCTGGAGAATGTGCTGGCCAGGGTAGCAGTCGAACATTTTCTGTATCCAGAACGGCCCGTACAGGACCTGCAACATGCAGTCGTGCATTATCCTGCTGAAATGTACGGTAGCGCAGGGATCGAATGAAGGATAGAGTCTCGGGTCGTAACACATCTGAAATGTAACGTCCACTGTTCAAACTGCCGTCCATGCGAACAAGAGGAGACCGAGACGTGTAACCAATGGCACCTCATACCATCACGCCTGGTGATACGCCAGTATGGCGGTGACGAATACACGCTTCCAATGTGCGTTCAACACGATGTCGCCAAACACGGATGCGACCATCATGATGCTGTAAACAGAACCTGGATTCATCCGAAAAAATGACGTTTTGCCATTCGTGCACCCAGGTTCGTCGTTGAGTATACCATCGCAGGCGCTCCTGTCTGTGATGCAGCGTCAAGGGTAACGGCAGCCATGGTCTCCGAGCTGATAGTCCATGCTGCTGCAAACGTCGTCGAACTGTTCGTGCAGATGGTTGTTGCCTTGCAGACGTCCCCATGTGTTGACCAGGGATCGAGACGTGGCTGTACGATCCGTTAGAGCCATGCGGATAAGATGCCTATCATCTCGACTGCTAGTGTACGAGGCCGTTGGGATCCAGCACGGCGTTTCGTATTACTCTCCTGAACCCACCAATTCCATATTCTGCTAACAGTCATTGGATCTCGACCAACGCGAGCAGCAATGTCACGATACGATAAACCGTAATCGCGATAGGCTACAATCCGACCTTTATCAAAGTCGTAAATGTGATGGTACGCATTCCTCCTCCTTACACGAGGCATCACAACAACGTTTCACCAGGCAACGTCGATCAACTGCTGTTTGTGTATGAGAAATCGGTTGGAAACTTTCCTCATGGGCGCACGTTGTAGGTGTCGCCACCGGCGCCAACCGCGCCAACCTTGTGTGAATGCTCTGAAAAGCTAATCAGTTGCATATCACAGCATCTTCTTCCTGTCGGTTAAATTTCGCGTCTGTAGCTGGTCATCTTCGTGGTGTAGCAATTTTAATGGCCTTTAGTGTATGTGCCTCTTTGAAGGTTGAATATGCAGAAGAGGACTACCACTATCACTAATTATCTTGGTCACAGCTTGATTTCTTCTAGGTGATAATTAAAACTTCGCGACTATGTCTCCCCTGTACGCAAACATTCACAATGGATGCACGAGCACATGTCGTTTGACGTATGGAAGTTTGGGTGCGGCCGTGAGTCGTGCTCGGATATCCAAAGGCAGGAGATCAGGTTTCGTCCATATTCGCAACTGCGAATACATTTCATGTAAAATGTTTTCAGTTATCTCGATTCCTATTTCTAGTGGGTTGTCTTCGTGGAGTTCTGGAAATTATATTTTGGCTCGATTTTCACTATATGGAAGTATTACTTTATTCACTGAAAAACGTCGTAGAATTCGACCATTTTCTTGTCGGAATTTCACATCGAGAGACTTTATTACATGAGCTGCTGAATGTCATATTATTCATCGCCTGCATAGGTCCTCGTCAGCTCTAGGCTTATCGAAACCCCCTTATCCTCAGCGCTTGGAAAATCTCCAACATGCAAAGAGAACTGGCAACGTAGTTTGGTCAAAATCTTGCCCATATTATGATTCAGTGCTAGGTTCAGCGGATTTATTTCACCAGTGAAGTCCAGAACGCATACCAGTTTTAAAAAATTACGTTATCTTCTTTGTTCTTTTCCTTTTCTGGTCAGCGAACCAACTCCAAACTAGTCAAACAATGAGTGACAAACTTTGTCGAAGCACATGTAGCAATCGGCCGGTTGCAGAAGCTGCATACATCGCTGTCCGAGCGTAAATTTCAAGTAATTCTGTCCATACGATCATTTCACAAGCTGTAGCTTCCACTGAATTACGTTTCGTGCTGATCATCGTACGGGAAAATTTTTGAAATTATGTATTTTACATGTATTAGGATTTAACGAAATAATGATGACAAAAGATAATTTCGAAAAAACATTAATTTTTTTGGTTGGTAATTGAAACACAGCCGGACTATATTTGGTTTCACCTATCAGAAAACGTAAACACCGTCTCAGGGAATAATTACCCTCCTACCTCCAAGCTGACAACTACTGTTCTAGAGGAATGAGTTCTTCCAGGCAGTGTGGCAGCGTTTCATCGATTTTTCATAAAACTAAACGAAACGAGAACGTTGATGAAAATGCAATTCATTCTGTTGGGACTGCACGATACAATTGTACACAACTCTCTCAAACGATGAAACAGAAATGTAAGATGGAGAGAGGGAATTTCAGTTTCGGTGCAGAGAGGGACTTACTGCCATATTGGGGCACAAACATTAAGAAACCGCAACAGTCTCTAGATCTTGACTGACGTACAGTGAGTGAATACGAACACTTAGCAATATTAGCTATTGAATTATCAGGACTCAACATCAACAAGAAGTTAAATATTGTAAGTGCGGTTTGATCATCTAGCGGTAGTGTGGATACCTTTTTAACAAATTAAGAGAATTTATAAATAAAATCTTAACTACAAACGTTAACAAAATATACATAAATAGAAATATCAAAGGTGAAGCAAGTATCACCCTCATAAAAGTCTTCGACAGTTTCGGCCTGTTCGTAGAACGACAGATGTGGACTGGGAAATGTATGCTGCAGCTGTACATGATCTGGAACTCTCAGACCATTTCTTTAAAATGATAAACATACGATGTAGAGAATAAAATCAAACCCGTCTGACAATTTATTAAACAGGACGCAGCGGATAACAATAACGGTCTCATAGCAAATTTTGCTACCAAATTTTGCGAATGAGCTTTTTTCAACTTTTGTAGAGAAATTACCACAAAATCTCCAAAAAAATAACACATGTAACTAGGTACTCACTAAGCACAATGATACGAATGTTATTACCAACTGTTGTGCTGCAACAGTGAATACAGAGCGTATGAGCTCCCTTAACAAAAAATAATAAATGAGTCATTTGCAAAAAGGGAACTTGCCACAGAAGTACAGGAAACAACTATAGCGGAATTCTCAAAAGTGTACTTCATACTCTTTACAGCAATTAGTGTGTCACAGGCAGATCATTTCTAAAGTTTTTGCTGCTGGTGATCATAAGACTATTAAAAAACCTAGAGTAATTAAGACGAAGAGGTATAGCTAATAACTAGTTCCGAGCATATCTAGCAGACAAGGCACAAAGAGCAGAGCTAACACACCTTAAAATAACACTAAAATTTTAGTGAAACACGTATCACAAGCAAAATACAGTAAAACAGGAATTCCTCAGGCTAACACACTGAGTCCCACACTGTTCCTGATATACGTAATAGATTTCGCAAAAGACACTATTCCTGATACACGTAATACACTCCTGGAAATTGAAATAAGAACACCGTGAATTCATTGTCCCAGGAAGGGGAAACTTTATTGACACATTCCTGGGGTCAGATACATCACATGATCACACTGACAGAACCACAGGCACATAGACACAGGCAACAGAGCATGCACAATGTCGGCACTAGTACAGTGTATATCCACCTTTCGCAGCAATGCAGGCTGCTATTCTCCCATGGAGACGATCGTAGAGATGCTGGATGTAGTCCTGTGGAACGGCTTGCCATGCCATTTCCACCTGGCGCCTCAGTTGGACCAGCGTTCGTGCTGGACGTGCAGACCGCGTGAGACGACGCTTCATCCAGTCCCAAACATGCTCAATGGGGGACAGATCCGGAGATCTTGCTGGCCAGGGTAGTTGACTTACACCTTCTAGAGCACGTTGGGTGGCACGGGATACATGCGGACGTGCATTGTCCTGTTGGAACAGCAAGTTCCCTTGCCGGTCTAGGAATGGTAGAACGATGGGTTCGATGACGGTTTGGATGTACCGTGCACTATTCAGTGTCCCCTCGACGATCACCAGTGGTGTACGGCCAGTGTAGGAGATCGCTCCCCACACCATGATGCCGGGTGTTGGCCCTGTGTGCAGTCCTGATTGTGGCGCTCACCTGCACGGCGCCAAACACGCATACGACCATCATTGGCACCAAGGCAGAAGCGACTCCCATCGCTGAAGACGACACGTCTCCATTCGTCCCTTCATTCACGCCTGTCGCGACACCACTGGAGGCGGGCTGCACGATGTTGGGGCATGAGCGGAAGACGGCCTAACGGTGTGCGGGACCGTAGCCCAGCTTCATGGAGACGGTTGCGAATGGTCCTCGCCGATACCCCAGAAGCAACAGTGTCCCTAATTTTCTGGGAAGTGGCGGTGCGGTCCCCTACGGCACTGCGTAGGATCCTACGGTCTTGGCGTGCATCCGTGCGTCGCTGCGGTCCGGTCCCAGGTCGACGGGCACGTGCACCTTCCGCCGACCACTGGCGACAACATCGATGTACTGTGGAGACCTCACGCCCCACGTGTTGAGCAATTCGGCGGTACGTCCACCCGGCCTCCCGCATGCCCACTATACGCCCTCGCTCTAAGTCCGTCAACTGCACATACGGTTCACGTCCACGCTGTCGCGGCATGCTACCAGTGTTAAAGACTGCGATGGAGCTCCGTATGCCACGGCAAACTGGCTGACACTGACGGCGGCGGTGCACAAATGCTGCGCAGCTAGCGCCATTCGACGGCCAACACCGCGGTTCCTGGTGTGTCCGCTGTGCCGTGCGTGTGATCATTGCTTGTACAGCCCTCTCGCAGTGTCCGGAGCAAGTATGGTGGGTCTGACACACCGGTGTCAATGTGTTCTTTTTTCCATTTCCAGGAGTGTAGATTTCGCAATATCTGAGAGATGCGAAAAGTGGCAATTTACTCTAAATAATCAAAAGTGTGATGTCAGTCAAATGAGTACTAAAAGAAATGCGCTGAATTTTGGTTACACGGTAAATTACACAAATGTAAGGACTGTCAATTCAACTGAATACTTAGGGATTACAATTAGGAACAACTTAAATTGGAACTATCACATAGATAATGTTGTGGGGAAAGCAAACCAAAGACTGCGATTTATAGGCAGAACACTTACAGAGAGCAGCAAGTCTACTAAAGTGACTGCTTAAATCACATTTGTCCGGCCTCTTCTGGAAAACTGCTGCGCAGCGTGGGATCCGCATCAGATAGGATTGAGGGAAGACATCGAAAACGTTCAGAGAAGGGCAGGTCGTTTTGTGATATAGCTAAATAGGGGATAGAGTGCCACTGACATGGTGGCAAACATTAAAGCAAAGGCGTTTGTTGTTGCTGCAAGATCTTCTCGTGAAATTTCAATTACCAACCTTCTCCTCAGGGTGTGAAAATATTTTGTGGGCACCCACCTACAGAAGGAGAAATGATCATCATGATAAAATAAGAGAAATCAGAGCAGATTTAGGTGCTCGTTTTTCCCGCGCACCGTTCGAAAGTGAAACGGTAAAGGAAAAGGTTGGAGTTGGTTGGATGAACCATCTGCCAGGCACTTAACGTGAATTGCAGAGTTATCACGTAAATGTAGATCCGTGGTCCGACAGAGACTCGATCCCTCTCTGTTTCCAGGCACTCACTTTACCGCTCGACCACCAGACCAGCATGTATATAGATAGTTCATCTGGAGGTTTTGATAAGTGAATTTGAGAGTATCAAAATATTTGAATAAATGGCCTTATCTTTTGACTGAATTAACATAGAAGCTTAAATTAGTTGCACCGTCAAGCGAGCGTAGACCTCAGTATTTGATACAAATTTCAATTTGATGTCTCTACCCATTCCTGAGAGAAAGGGATGTTAACAGTCGGTAGACAGACGGATAACAAATGTAAAAAAAAATTATATGATACAATTGAAAATTCATTATTCTCAAATTTTTACCGTTACTACTCAAGTAAAAAATTGCTCCTTGCCAAATTTTAAGATTCTTGGTCAACTGTAAGTACCCTGTAGATTTTGAGGAGTGAGTATCTTTAGACTGCATTAACTTAGGAGCTTAAATTTTTCACACCGAAAAGGGGCCGTAGACCTTAAATGTGACATAAATTTCAACTTGATAAATGTACCCATTCTGAGAAAGAAGGGGTTTTAACAGTTGGACAGGCAGATAGATGGAAAACAAAATGGTTCAAATGGCTCTGAGCACTATGGAACTTAACATCTGAGGTCATCAGTCCCATAGAACTTAGAACTACTTAAACCTAAGTAACCTAAGGACATCACACACATCCATGCCCGAGGCAGGATTCGAACCTGCGACCGTATCGGTCGCGCGGTTCCAAACTGCAGCGCCTGGAACCGCTCAGCCACTCCGGCCGGCGATGAAAAACAAAGTGATCCTACAAATGTTCCGTTTTTACCGACTGAGTACGAAACCCTTAAAAAAGAGAGTGCGACTAAAAATAATGTGTTAATTAGTGTTAAAACTGCACATCTAAACATACCATGTAAAATGACGTGTTCCACAACATTTCTATAAAAGATTCGTTCAAATGATCTATGGAACGTGTAACTAACTAACCTAAATCTTGATCACTATATGGGTGAGTTGAACCTCATTTCTCCAGCCTTCCCCTAAGTTTTTTTCCTGCCTCATATTTCCGTTTCAGCCGCACCTTTCATTCTCCTAATGTGGTGCTTAGTTCGTATCCATAATTCGTTGGTACACATTTCATTCTTAGGTGTAAGATGTGAGGAAACAAAAGAAAAATCTGGAGTAGTAATTAAAGTTCAGGGGGAAGAAATAAATACTTTTGAAGTTTGCCAATGACACTGTAATTCTATCAGAGACAGCAAAGGACTTCGAAGAGCAGCTGAATGAAATGGACACTGTCTTGAAAGGAAGATGTAAGATGAACATCAAGAAAAGCAAAACAAAGATAATGGAATGTGGTCGAATTAAATCATGTGATGCGGAGGGAATTAGACTAGGATACGAAATACATAATGTAGTACGTGAATTTTGATATTGGGCAACAATATAACTGATGATGACCGAAGTCGAGAGGATATAAAATGTAGAGTGGCGATGGCAAGACAAGCGTTTCCGAAGAAAAGAAATTTGTTAACATCGAATACAGATTTAAGTGTTAGGAAGTCTTTTTTGAAAGTATTTATATAGAGTGTAGCTAGATATGGAAGTAAAAAATGGACGATAAACTGTTTAGATAGGAAGAGAATAGAAGCTTTTGAAATCTGGTGCTGCAGAAGAATGCTGAAGATTAGGTGGTTAGATCATGTAACTAATGAGGAGGTACTGAATAGAACTGACGAGAAATGAATCTGACAAGAAGAAAAGATTGGTTATTAGGACACATTCTGAGACATCACTGGAGGGAACTGTGGGTGATAAAAATTGTAAAGCGAGACCAAAGGACGAATGTAGTAAAAAAATGGCTCTGAGCACTATGGGACTTAACATCTATGGTCATCAGTCCCATAGAACTTAGAACTACTTAAACCTAACTAACCTAAGGACAGCACACAACACCCAGTCATCACGAGGCAGAGAAAATCCCGGACCCCGCCGGGAATTGAACCCGGGAACCCGGGCGCGGGAAGGGAGAACGCTACCGCACGACCACGAGCTGCGGACACGAATGTAGTAAGTAAATTCAGAAGGATGCAGGCTGCACAGTTATTCGCTGATGAAGAGGCTTCCACAGGACAGAGTGGCATGTACAGCCGCATGAAACTATTTGAACTGAAGACCACAACGAAACAAAAAGTATGTTATATATATGTATATATAAACTGTCTCTGAGTATAAATTAACGAAAAACTGTCTCCTCGCTCTGTGTACCCCCTACAAAATTACCAAACAAACGATCGTAAGCTGGTGGAATTTTGCAAGTTCTATTCAGGAATATCGGTCGTTTCCAAGAGTGTCATACTGCTCAGATTTCATTTTGCGACGTAGGTCATGACGTCGTTTTTGTGTGGATGATGTGTTCTTTGCTTTTATGCAGCGGATCTACAAGCCATATGCAACTATTATTTAAAATATTGAACATGACCTTGTATACTGCAAGAGATTTGGCTGTTTCTCGTCTTTTCATCACGGAAACAGTTTGCGCTCTGACTACAGAATTTAACTAAGTTTATGCTAATGGCGTAATTTGTCGACTGTTACCAATTAGACTGTAGACTAACTTCAAATTTCCACCTGATTTATGCATACGAAGGTGTGTTCGAGCGTATCTACCAGTCCACATAGATTGCACTTCAAATTTTATGTTATACAGTTTTTCGCCAGTAGGTATTGTTCCGTCTGCTTAATTATATCTAAATTGACTTATTGTCGAACTTAATGTCCAGGGCCTGTCTAAGGCCCATGTGACGCAAACCGCAGCTTGGGGTACTAAGCTGAGAAGGGAAACGCATTGGCAGTTGCGAATATGAACCACCTTCGGCTGTATATGAGAATGACGACAATGAAAATTTGTGCCGGACCAGGACTCGAACCCGGATTTTCTGTTTTAGGCGAGCGGTCGCATTAAACGCTTCGGCTATCCGTGCGCGAATCTCGGCCAGACCCTAACTTCCATATGTCGTCATCCTTGTTTCACAACCTGCACTCGTACTATGCTTATATTCCCGTCCAGGAAGAACATATTTATTGAGAGTCGAGGGCTGGTATCGGCGGATTTCGTGTATGATTGCTGTCCATGACGTATTACAAATACCAGCAGCAGCTTGGGACACCAAGCTCAGAAAGGCGTCAGACGCAGGCGTACCACAATCAGTAGCGGAAAGTGACGCCGTTGTAAGTATACTAGGGAAAAAAGGGGGAGGGGTGCCAAATAATAAGTCGTTTTTGTGGAAAAATATTCTGTAACGGACCTGCTAATATCATATTGATGTTGTTGTTCTGCTCCTTGTTCAGTCCAGAATGCAAGACATCCGTCTTTATTCTCTATTTTTGTTCGCGCATAATCTCTACTTCGCTATGCAGTACGAGTCGCTTCTGTGAAAAGTAAGTCGAAACATTAAAATCAGTCGTTGTTTGCTAAATGCTTGAATGGTCTCGAAGCCGAGAACCTCCTTTCAGTGAGTTCCCTGTGTATGTTTGCAAATCATTATCAAGCGTCGCAGTTAAACTAGAACAACTGTTTCCGAAGAAACTTGTGTTAAGTGCGACCTACAGCAGCCCCGTTTCGTCCTCAAATTGACCCAGAAAATCGATGGCAGGCGTAAGTACACGGAACGACGCTTATATTTCTGCACTGTGTACGGAGCACTCGTCAAACACGACCTCTCTCCGGAAACATGCGATGATGTAGTGCGGGCATCTGATAAAATATTTCCAGTCTTCTTCTCTATGAATAAAAGAGAGATATTCAGGGACACGTAACTATGGTTGCCAACTTTACAACACCCCCAGTAACAGACAGTAGCAACAATTCCAGATATTTACGCTCATGAGCCATTATTTTATTAAGGAAAGGACATGCACAATTTAGTAACCAGAATGCTTATGTTAATCAGTTTAGTGTACAATTCGGTTTTAATAACTACGAATGTAAATCTACAGAACTTATTTAAATACTTACAAAACTTTCGAGATGTTAAACATTGAACACTAACATACCTCATTCTAGCATGAAGCTAATCTCTTAAACGCCGTAATTACCTATTTCTTTTGCTTTGGTTAGGGGTTTCTTGTCGTTTTTCGTTAATCTCCTGACAACTGTGACTAAAATTTATTAATCACACATTTCGCCTTGAACGAATTGTTATTGACACGTGCTAGCAACGGATATTTCTTTTATCATGTTTCCAAATTAATGCAAAGACGTTTAACTCACGAGGTGAACGAGGCCTTATTAATTCGATGTTAATCTTATTCGTACAATAAACAACTAATGTCGAGTGTAGGCTGTTGACAATGGACGTTATAACTTCCTTACTGGCAGATAAAAAGAGACAGCAATATTTAAATTAATGAAAGATAAGCTGTGTATGAGCATGGGTTTGCCTCGGGAAAGGCATTACAAATGTGATGGCACGATGTGGTTAGAAATTTTACACATATCCATATACAGCTAATGTTTTTATAATATTGAATTATTGTTACCTTTAAACCTGTAAGCCATCGCTGTTCTATTCTTCCGATGTACCAGTCCTTGGTACGAGGGGTGTTTGAGTCCGTGCAAAAATAAAAACTACTTACGTGTTTGGGGTAAACCTTTTTTATTTTTCGACATAGTCTTCTTTTAGACTTATACACTTCGTCCAACGATTATCTAATTTGTTGATCCCTTTCGAATAACATGAGTTTCCAACTCTTCAAAATAGCTATTAATTGCTGCAATCACCTCCTCGTTTGAATAAAATCGTTGTCCCACCAGCCATTTCTTCAAATTGAGGAACAAACAGTAGTCCAAGGCAGTCAAGTCTGCAGAATAGGGGGCATGTGAAACGAGTTGGAATCCTATTTCCATTAATTTTGCGACCACAACTGCTGAGGTGTGTGCTGGCGCATTGTTGTGATGGAAAAGGATTTTTTTTTTGTGGTCCAATCGCCGGCGTTTTTTTTTGCAGATCAGTTTTCAAACGGTCCAATAACGATGAATAATATGCACCTGTAATAGGTTTACCCTTTTCCAGATAGTCGATGAGGATTATACCTTGCGAACCCTAAAAGACAGACGCTATAACCTTTCAGGCCGAAGGAATGGTCTTCGCCTTTTTGGTGCAGATTCTCCCTTGGTAACCCATTGTTTCGATTGTTGTTTGGTTTCGGGAGTATAGTAATCTATCCATGTTTCGTCCACAGTGACAAAACGATGCTTAAAGTCCTGCGGATTCTTCCTGAACAGCTGCAAACCATCCTTGCAACAGTTCCCACGATTCCGTTTTTGGTCATGTGTGAGCAATCGCGGAACCCATCTTGCGGATAGCTTTCTCATGTCCAAATGTTTATGCAAAATATTATGTACCCGTTCATTTGAGATACCCACAGCACTAGCAATCTCACACACCTTAACTCTTCTGTCATCCATCACCATATCATGTATTTTATCAATGATTTCTGGAGTCGTAACCTCCCCAGGGCGTCCAGAATGTTCAGCATCACTTGTGCCCTTATGGTCACTCCGGAATTTTTGAAACCACTTATAAACTGTTCTAATTGAAGGTGCAGAATCACCGTAATGTTTATCAAGCTTCTCTTTAGTCTCCTGATGTGTTCTGCCTTTCATAATGTTTAATCACCACACGAAATTCTTTTTCGTCCATTTTTTTGACAATCATTCGACTTCCTTGATTCACACGAATGCCAAACACAAAGAAATAGACCAATATGGCTGAAACCTGGTGTGCGTTCTTTCCAAAGATGCTACTAACTAAACATGACCTCGATACTCGCTGGTGGTGGCATCTCTCGGACTTTGCACGGACTTTTCAAACGCCCCTCGTAGCTATTGAGCGTCGTCGCTGTTTGAAGGCTCGTTCACCGTGAAAATACAGTTATGAGTTCCATGTAGAAAGTGGTAATAAATATTCGTTTGGATTTCTTAAAAACCAGATCCACAGGTTCGACTTGTCGAGGATAAAATATTTAAACGACACGACACGATGAGCACTCTTATCACTTTGCCTGCAAACAATGTGAGTAAAATTTCCAATACAACTACCTGAAAAACATAAAACCATTAAACAGCTTGAATATGGTGATATGAAAAGGTTTATTACACTAACTGCTGATATCGGTGGTTATGACTAAAAATTATTATTCCATAAAGACATCTTTATTCGACACTTTCTTTGAGTTGTCAAGGCTGTATGCCAGGTTGGTTAGGAAGGAGTTGAAGTTTGTGATGTCTGAAGATGGGTATAATCCCGAAACGCGTAACATGTTCTAATAAAAAAGTCAATTGAACATCTCATGACTTAATTGCGATTGTACAGCATTGGTTGCCAATTATTAGGTTTTGAAGTATTGAAATGTCCCTGACGGTTTTGTTACTGAGGTGACGTCTAATGACTAGTTCATTTTCGAAGTCACTGAGATCTCCTAACCGACCTTTTCTGCTCTTAATGCCTCTCTACCGGCAACACAGCACTCCACTCCACTCCCCAAAACCTTTTACAATGGCGGGTCCACTTCTCGAGACATCTAGCAGTCAGTTGCACATTATATACTCGTTTCCGGATACCTCTGATCAGACAGTGTGCATCTTGTTTGATACTGCGTTTAATTTAGTAACCAAACCGGAGGAAAGTTAGGACGATTGCCCCTAGAACTGCCCGTGACCTTGTTACAGACTCATCCCGGCTGCTGTTCGCCACTTGGTGGATTTTCATCACACTGCTGACCTCCTTCTACACGGCCAACCTCACAGCTTTCCTGACGCTGTCGCGCTTCACCCTGCAGATCACTGACCTCAAAGACATATCAACTAAGAAGGCGCACTGGGCGGCGCAGAAGGGCAGCGCCATGGAGTACCTCGTCTACGTGAGTAATCGCTCTTTTCCTCCCAAAAAAAAAAAAAAAAAAAAAAAAAAAAAAAAAAAAAAAAAACATTTAACTGCACTCATTAAATGTGGTGTTTCGCAGCACAAAGTATAAAAAGAAATCTACATCAATAGCTACGCTGTCAAAGATAATGGGGAGAATATTCGTTGCGAATATTACTTAAGTTTAGGTCAGCTTCATTACAATTACATGCTATCAATTTGTGTCGTTTTCATCCTTAATTACTCCAGTTGGGTTTCGTTAAGTCTTGTAGCTTAATATAGGTCTCCTATTCTTTGGCTGTCAATTGTGTTTCCTTTTTTTTTTTTTCTTGCTTAGAAAATCAGACGCTGTTGCAGCTAAACTAATCTTAGAGAGAGCTGTCATCATCTCGAGGGTTGATGTTGTTATGGCTTCCTTTGCACGCTGTGTGGTTCTTTTGATACAGGAGCGAGGAACGGATGCGTTCATGAACAGAGAATTTGGATGTTAATGTATTCTACATCTGATATCAAATAGTAAAAACAAGTTGCAGCGTCAGTTGCTAACAGTAGATTTGAATGTAGAAATATGTACAGATACAAAAGATTTATAAATCTGTTACTCCTCAATACAACGTCTATCCACAAGATGTCGTGCCCTGGCCACTGAAAGCCTGTGAATGTTATGCAACTGCCAGAGACACAAATTGAGCTCAGTGAATGAAAATTCGAACTTATGAACACCCGCGCTGAAGCTCACGAGAGCGGTGTTTGTATCTCATGGGCAGCGGCGTAATCATTCGTGAAAGCGCCCCCGTGCCGCGTCGGGGGCAGTAGCAAACAGGCCGGTGGGAGTGGCCGTGCGGTTCTAGGCGCTTGCTGGAGCCGAGCGACCGCTACGGTCGCAGGTTCGAATCCTGCCTCGGGCATGGATGTGTGTGATGTCCTTAGGTTAGTTAGGTTTAAGTAGTTCTAAGTTCTAGGGAACTGATGACCACAGATGTTAAGTCTCATAGTGCTCAGAGCCATTTGAACCATTTGTACAACAAAACGTCTTACACTGACTCAAATAATTAAATTATACCTTTGCCCTTACTTAACTGATCAACAATTTTATGATTTACAATGCTTCACCCTCGGCGATAACCAGAAATAATAACTGAGACAACTTCAGGTGTAAAACGTAGGATGGCGAACAACACTCAAACTAGGATTGTAACATCGAACTATGCCTAGGTCTACTACTATCAAGTGGCTACCACAACAAGCTAAAAACAAGGCTCTACCAAATTACCTTCGCATATATTTTAATAAAGTATTATACAATAATAAAAACAACTAATTGTTCACATAGAACAACTAACAAGATGTATTTTGAGATGTCACATTCAATGGTAATTTAAACACAACACTAGGAGTAATATAATTAATCATGCCCTCGGCATGTAGTTAAGAAGTAGAGCTGTTCTTAAATTAAATTTTCCCTGAGACATTAAAGTCTCTAATTTATCTACAATAACGTTGGAAGCTGAAGAAGCGAATTAAAATTTGTGCTGCGGCCCGGACTTGTACCCGGGTCTTCTTGCTTGCAAATATGCTGACCATTTCACCAAAACAGCATTATGGTCAACATAGCTGGGGTGCTATTCCAATGTCAGAGAACCCTGGTAATAGTGGCAATATAAGGGGAGATGTGCATTGGTTGGCTCTGAGCACTATGGGACTTAACATCTGAGGTCATCAGTCCGATGTGAATTGGAGTGTGTGTTGGGGAGGGTATTTGACTTGGGTAGTTCGTGCAGCTATCTTGATCATAATGTTGTGGTGGTGTAATGGTCAGCATAGATGTCTCTTAAGCGAAACGATCCGGGTTCGAGATCCGGCCGCAGCACAAATTTTAATTCACTTCTTCAGCTTCCAACGTTATCGTAGAACTGTTCTTGCTCACAGCGCACACAGCTGCACTTCTTTGTGCCATCCATAAGAAGTGCATGGAATTTGTGTAGAATTTGTTGCTAACAAAAACACTCAGTAAACCACTTGTATACACACGGTACAATGTGTGAGCCATAAACTGCTATCGTGCAACCATCAGCTGCAAAAGAACTCAGGTGTTGCTCCTCTTGATATGAAGAAACCTCTATTTTCACCTCGACTGGGATCAATGTCCGTCCGGCCGAACAAAGAACAATCTGCATCGTGTCCACACAGCTACCACCGCACATACAGACCGTAGTGACGTCCAGCTGACTGAGCTGCAGCACAACAGGTTCTCGGGGCCCTCGCTCTCCGCACTGCCCAAAACTCGCTCCTTGGTCTCCTTGCGGTTTTCGTCTAGTCGTCTAAGGAGCGTATTGTGGGAGATTTGCAGTGTATTATTTCATTCTGCTTGAAAGTTAAATGACATTCGAAGCCGCATTGCTCCTCTGTTCGTTTCTTTTTACGTGTGAACTGCAGCTGGCCACGTCACTGCAGGCTAGCTGTACCAGCTGACCGGCCAGTGCTACCCAGGTTAAATGCGTCGCTAAAGCTGTTGTCCCGTATTATCGCTAAGTCGTCCGCCCCCGGTAGCTGAGTGGTCAGGGTGACGGAATGTCAATCCTAAGGGCCCGGGTTCGATTCCCGGATGGGTCGGAGATTTTCTCCGCTCAGGGACTGGGTGTTGTGTTGTCCTAATCATCATCATTTCATCCCCATCGACGCGCAGGTCGCCGAAGTGGCGTCAATTCGAAAGACTTGCACCAGACGAACGGTCTACCCGACGGGAGGCCCTAGCCACACGACATTTCATTTCATCGCTAAGTCGATGTGCGTGACGCACAGCACAAAACGTACCCTTATTATCGTACTTGACAGTACTTGAGACAGCTTGGCTGCAATCCCACGTGAAACGGAAATCCAAGGAGGTTCCAGCAAACGCGGAACAATACAGAGTGCAATGTTTACATTAGGTTTCTTCTTATGATGAACAGATTATAGCAGCTAGGTACGATACGCCAGTTTCGAGCTGTAAGGTACCAGCAGCATAAACGTTCTCTTGCCGTCACCTTGCTGTCGCACCAATCTGGGCTGTGGCGACGCGCCACACTCTTTTCCATCGCTACCGTTCCCAACACCCCGGCAGTCCTGGCCTCCGGAAGGTATTGCTTGTTCCACTTGCTGCCGTTAACTCCCTAGAACAGCGTCGGTGCTTGCGACCAGCTCGGTCACGGCGACGCTAGGGGAAGTCACATGTCCGTTCTCTCACGCTTCCAGCACGACACTGTATAGAAAATGACACTATGGAAGCGGGCACAAGGTGAAAGTCAGTCAACCAGTTCTAGTTTCCCACAACAATGTCTGTTCTTGTTCTCCTTTTAAGTATAAATTAGACCGTAAAAGTTGAAATAAGATACATAGATCAGCCAAACCAGTATGACCATCTGCTTAATAACACGTTGGTCCACCTTTGGAACTCAATGTAGCAGAGATTCCACGTGGCGTGCATTCGATAAGTCCTCGGCAGGTTTCAGGAGGAACCTGGCTCCAGATGTCTACGGACAGGTCCTTCAAATCCTGCGAATTGCAATTGGATGGTTTGCGGATGACTTGTGGTCACAAACTGGGGCCCAATAGCGTCCCTTAAGTGTTCCATTGGATTTAGATCAGGCGAATTAGGTGGCTAAGACATCTACATGAGTTGACAGTATGCTCCTCAAAGGGTTCTGGCGTTGTAAGATAGATCGTTAGCCTGCTGAAACGTGCCACTGCCTTAGGGGAAGTCATCAAACTTGACGATATGCATGTGGTCTGCAATAATATTCACAGCTATCAAGATGCCTTCCAGTCTCCTGGAAGCCCAGATGATTGTTACACTGCCCCCACCTGCTTGCGTCCGTAGCACAGTGCATGTTTCGAGCAGCTGTGCACCTGGATGATGATGTATCGATGTGAAAGTCCCTGTGTATAAAGTTACTCACGCCGAGAAAACTAATTGTGAACCAGCCATGCCTTTACAGCTTATGCTATAAATTGTAATGTACTCAACTTTAACGGATAACGCGATTTTTAAAGACCTTAGCTGTAGATTCTAAAGTGGAGATGTTCACAAACAATGTTTTAATTTGAATGGAAGATATAAAACGGAAACATTCTTTCAGTTAATTTATTCAACAAACATTTTCGTATCGACAGATTATGAAAGACTGCGGAATAGTTTACAAACTCTATATTATATAAATTCTAGTTGGTTCGCAGAGTTACTCTACTGAATGATAAAAGTATGCCCTCCCAATGCTCATATCAATCAGGACAAGAATCTCAAATTCGTTGACCCTAAACAAAACAGTCACGTAAACCTACTGGTTAATCAATAATTTCAATCAATTAATACAGCAATGGTAGACCTGAGACAGGAGACCGTACAGATGTCTGCGAGTGTGGATCAAGAAATGCCCTATCACGCCAGTAGATAGAGTTTCCATGCTGATTGCAGAAATTTTTGTTTTAATTGAAATCTACGCATTATGCATTGCGGTAACTCCAGCACCATATCATAGAAAATGGTAAAGGTTCTGTCTTATACTAATGCAATGGGTGGTCAGTCACTGCAAAGAGGCACAGAACTGACAGTACACTATCTTTTTGTAGGAGATAATTGTTTATATTGTGTCAGTCTGAGCTGGAGTTGCCCAAATGCGTCATGTACATGTTTTAATGAAATTAAAAATTTATGTGACACAGTCTGAAAATTTAATATCGGCCAACACAATAAATTGGCGGACTTCAACACGGACTTTTTAGCATTTATCGTGTTTCTCTCTTTCCATCTCCCTTCTTTATTTGTTTTATCAAGTTCCTCTTTCTTCTCAACCCCCTTCTGAGGTCCATTGTTACCACTGATCACAATTTACATTTAGCTACTTGTAATTTCTCTCTATTATCTCACTTTATGAAACGAATATAAACTGTTTTTCCTTTTCTTGCAGTTACTGTTTCCAGTATTTATGTCGTAACTGTATCCATGAGTCCATACTTGACGTAAGGCATGTTATAACATATGTGTACTAACGTATGTAACATAAAAGACGAAGAATGTCTGGTTATACATGAGAGGCGACCTGATGGCCGTAATCTTGTCATCATAAATAATAAACGTTTCCACTTGTGATTGCTGTTTGGGACACCATTCACGTGGTTAAACATAGAAATGTGCGCTCACATTTGGGTACACACGCCCATTCCTTTAGTGTTGAGTGCTGAGGAACAGACTCATAACAAAACTTCAAGACCTTTGAAAAAACTTTCGGTAATATTAAACCACCCAAACGAAGAATTTTATTGATGGCACTACCTCGATTTGCCCATTTGAACGATAAACACACACAAATCGATCACTTTAAAAAGTCATATAAACAAATTAGTTCAGCATATTAAGCAGATTTATGCTCTTACACAACATTTACCATCACTATAAAAATAAAATTTCATTTTTAAGAGCCCTATTTCATTGTCACGTAGAAAATTTAAAAACCTTTCCACACAATCTTTTTAGTTGGAATCATTGACCAAATATGAAACTTTCCTACTCTGGCCACGATACAAGAAGCATCAGTTTCCCCTAGTATCTGCTGTCGTAATTGACCTTGGCCTCTCGTTTAAACACTGTGATTATGATCAAGCTACAAACAGCAATTAAGGACAACCAGAAAGAATAGTTCGATGAAAATAAGAGTCGTAAACGTAATCAAATAAATAAATACACTAAATAAAGCCCTCAGCTTCAGATACAATAAGCTCACTGCAGCACTGAAATGAGTAACAAAGCCTGTTTCACTCGGCTCCGTTATAGATTATTAGACTGGAACAGGAGAAAAATCATACACAATAAACACTGAAATACACAACAAAATGAAGGTAAGCGAGCAGAAAATTATCGTTAATAAGCGGCAGCACGGATGATCTTGTGGTTTGATTGTGGTTTACCTATTAGTCGGATTGTTGTGACTAATGAGCAATAAGAAACTTAATGGGGTACCTGTCTATGAACGCACGAAATACAGATGATTTTCGTGATTGTTTAAAGTAAAACAAATAATAATGCAACATCTGATGTTATGCTTCTATTCCTTACACTTTTATCCTTAAGAAATCTTTTTCGTGTCCACGTTGGACGCTCCCCGTAACCGTCACACTAGGTGGAAGGACCCACTGCATCCGGAAGATTGGTTATGGATGGGAATTCCTGAAGCCCTCCTTTTGGACCTGCAACAAATTAATTTTGTATGTCATTGTCGACGTATTTTCTATAGCGAACAGAGGATAATTCAAAATATTAAATTCTAACAAACTGGTGACATGTTGAAACGAAGGTCACTATCTTCGCTCAGAAAGTCGAGACAATAGCGTGCACCAAAAATAAGACTTTTGGAGATATCGCAATACGCAATTTACAGTGCCGGTATGTAATATTCATTAAGAGGTATAATTTTATGTTAAAGATTTAACACAATAAGTCAAAAATGTTCAAATGTGTGTGAAATCTTATGGGACTTAACTGCTAAGGTCATCAGTTTCTAAGCTTACACACTACTTAACCTAAATTATCCTAAGGACAAACACACACACTCATGCCCGAGGGAGGACTCGAACCTCCGCCGGGAACAGCCACACAGATCGATGTGTGTGATGTCCTTAGGTTAGTTAGGTTTAAGTAGTTCTAAGTTCTAGGGGACTGATGACCTTAGAAGTTAAGTCCCATAGTGCTCAGAGCCATTTGAACCATTTTGAACCATTAAAGTTAGAAACTGTGTACATCTCTTGAAGCACAGTAACTCACAGCGCGCAAATTACCCAGACCATATTCATCCAGTGCTTGATAATGAGAGCACTTAACGACCTCCAGCAAACTTTCAGTGTAATTCTAAACTTTTGTTTTTCTCGCTTACAAACCCACAAATTAATGAAAAGAAAACAGTTTATCAGTCACTAATTCTTCGTTATTCATGCAGTAAAATTAGTTACCAAGAATGAGATTTTAATTTATTATTTGTTTACTACTGACTCTGTTCGCTACCCGTCTTACAGGCAGTATCCACATATATCACTGAAGATACATACAAAATTATATCACTGTCTGGCACGTAGTTTTGGAGTTTGGTTTCGACTTTTTCATTACTGGATTGGTGAATAACCCGACACTAATAAAACCACCATAACTAGGGTTTTGCTTCTTCGACCATGAAGGTTTTACGTCATGAACGTCAAACATTTAACACATTAACTTATTTGTAAAATAATCAGACTTTGAAGATGTTTTAGATTTTACCTGGCAGTTCAGTTCTTTAAAGAATCGGGGTGGTGGGGGTGGAGATGTAGTTATCTATTTATCTTCTTCCGGCCACCATCACACAACAAACGGCTTTAATACGCATATTTCCAAACTCAGTAATAACTGTTCTTATGTCATTTTAGCCTTAAGTGCTCCTTTATCTCCAGTATAGGTGATTTTAATTTTTTGTCGTTTGCTCGTCATTCCTTGAGAGTGTGGTATTACACAGTGACAAAGATAGAAAAATCACTCATGGTGAGGTGATAATCTAGTAGGATGTAACGAGGGACAGAATGGGAAAAGATAATTAAAAGAATCTTGTACAACATGGAAAGGTGCTGCGGTACTGACAGTTATGCCAGCTGAAATTAAAGGCCCGAGGTTCGTGTTCCAGTCCGACAGACAGTTTTAATCAGCCAGGAAGTTTCGAATCTGCCCACACTGGGTCCAACCGAAACGCTGAATGGGACTGAGTGGCAACCCACGAAAACACTGAACCACGAACTTAATTGATCACACCGTTGTTGGAGTTCCAAGTTTTCATATCTTAGAAAGGTGAGAGTACAGCATAACAAATACCGGACTGGAAAAGGTATGTAAATAAAACACGCACAAGTGGGGTTTTTGCACTGTCACTGTGTGTGGCTGTGATGATTGTCAGACAATGAGCCAGCCATGGTGTAAACTGAGACATAAATTCTTCAACTAAATGTATTTTATTTTTGAAAGTTAAAGTGATATAAACTTGTTGCAATTAAGACACATGTAAATATAAACAGTTTAGATGGGTGGTGTAACTCAGGTACTTATTCTCATTCAATGTCCTCGAATTCTTCACTACAACAGGGCATGGGTGTGTACCCATTCTGCGTGCTACGTAAACTAAGTAAAAGGAATACCGATGTACGTTTTACGACATTTTGTTACTCATAGCGACACAGCGAATATCAGATCAACAGTAAACCATGAACTCTCCAACACATAACCTTATACATCCTTCAAACAATTACTTCATTGTTGATGTTACAGTTTTTAGGTATTACAGTTAAACATATCACAACGGTAACTTGACGTACCTGTAGAAATGTTACAATCGCTTTTATTCGTTTCATACATTCAAACCAGCCAGGAAACAATGTTATCACTTGACTTTGCGTTAAACATGCAGAATGAACAATGATCTTAACAATTTTGTTAATTACATAACAACAAAAGTAAGTGCAGTGTGCCTACTACGTTTTCGACATACATTTCATTAGAGCTTTTGGCCAGTAATGACAGTAATTCTATCTTTTACGCAGAAAGTATCTTCTGGTCATTTGTTTACATGTACTGGGTTTCATTATTTTGCAAAGTCTCGTAATTATTTTGAAAATTAGTAAATTTTCGTACATACGTTAGTTACAAAGATGGATAATAGCAGTTCTCATGTTATTCCAAGCATTGATTCAAGTACTTTGACCGATAAAATGAAAATGAGCTATATGGGATAACACGATTTCCTTATATATTAATTAAAAAAAGAATACGACAATTTCGGATGTTCCCATCACTTGACCGCGTTTCGTAGGTTTGTTATGTTGGTATTTCATATTCATTTCAATATTACATTGTTCAGGAGGTAGAGATTATTTCTGACTTCATAATTATCTTGTTAATTCGAATCTGGGCGGTGACTTGCTGTCAGTGAACTTATCTGTTCTGCATGCTTTCCTAACTGGTGTGTTGCATTTCAAAACAAATGCCCTATAAGACGTTTTCCTAGTGTTACGAACAGTCCACATGAAGCATCCGACTAGGTGCATCACTGGATAGAGTCTTCAGACATTTGTAGGTAGTATGGGTCGTTTAATGTTCGTATAGTGTAAATAGATGCAAATATATATTTTTGGTTAAAATGTGTACGAAATTTGTTGTTGTAATTGATGAACACAATGATAATGAAAATACTGTGTAGCCAAGGAAACGAGCTAAGTTGCTCTGCTATGCAAAGCAGCAGTGGGTGACGTCATCACTGCGAAGAAACCGACTGTTTTCCCGGCTCCGTTTCGTACCATAGATAGCTCTTTGTGCCGGAAATTGTAGGCATGCCGCTATCGTTCAGATGGCCTGATACAGTTGACTCAGCCCCTGGAGACATGCCATGTTTGCACACACTGGGGGCGGTCTCCGAGGAGGCTCGTGAATTATGCAAGGCTTTCGACTAGCAGGCGTCCGAGTCGTGGGACGCATACCGTCATTATGGCCGCACGGGTAATGGCTGCCATTTACCTTCCGTGCCAAGCTGTCGGCCATTCGATCGCGGTGTGGCCGATAATGGGGCAGCCGGCAGCTTTGACTGCGCAGCACAGACAGACACGCAGGCGTGACCCATCCATACAGGCGGCAAAGTTCCAGGGTCTCATTTAAACACTGCCTAAGGACCAGCACCACAAAAATTTAAAATATTGTTTTGTTTTAATCCTGTGCTGCTGGCCCCTTTATCTTCGTAAATGACGTAGATGAAACTGTTTCGTATTAGCTTATTCGGCTGAATTTTTCAGTGAACAGACTACATGAATTACGTCTGTGTTCGTCTCTCAAACTCCGCGCACTCTCCCCTCAAAATTCCAATGACGTCCAGCCAAATGTGCGGTACTTCTGTTGACAAAAACGCTAGGACTTTTCTTTTAAAAGTTAACGGAATTTTGGCGATTTGAAGTGAGTTCGTTTTTGCGGAAAGCCGATATTTTCCACAGCTTGTTTTGCCTAGACTAAGACCTGTACAACGGGAAGGCAGTGCTTAACACTCTATCTTCAGGTGTCTTAAATATCAGTGACAACAACAGCTTGGAATCGGAGTTGGATTTCTTATATAAGACAATGAAATCCAACGCCAACGACCGTTTCTTCCATAGACAGGATTTGCGAACGAAATTTCATTAATTAAGTTAATAAAGAAGGGCGAGGAACCATCTTCTCACTCTGTTAGCTTACTGTTCGTTTCCAGAATCACAGATCGCATTAGCAATGTTCTACGTCAAAATGATATAAGACCACGTTTTTGAGCCAGAAGAATATATACAATTTCACTGTCCAGATAATAGAGTCTTTAAATAGTAAAATGTCACCAGTAGGAATATTCTGTGACTTATCCAGAGCATTTGATTGTATGAACCATGACATTATGTTAGAGAAATTACAATTCTATGGTATAAATGGAACAGCATATGAGTGGTTTAAGTCATATCTACAGAACAGGAAGCAAAAATTCTCTTTATGTGTTTCAAGTGATTCAAAGGAGTTTGCCACCTCATCTAACTGGGGTGAAATTACATTAGGTGTTCCACAAGGTTCGATCATGGGCCCCCTCTAGTTCTTGATAAATGTGAATGACCTCCATTCTTATGTGAAACAAGATGCTGAACTGACACTGTTTACTGATGATACAAGCATAATTATTAATCCAGTGAAAGAAAGTCCGATAGAAAATGATACATATAAGGTATTTGGAAAAGTTACTAATTAGTTTTGTGCGAATGGGCTTACTCTGAACTTTGAAAGAACACAGTACATGCAATTTTCTGCTGCAAAAAGTATAATTCCTTCAATAAACATAACACATCAAAAGAAGTCAGTAGCCATGGTAAAGCATACTAAGTTTTTGGGTGTACGTATAGATGAGAATCTTAATTGGAAAATTCATATTTTGGATCTCCTAAAACGAATAGGTTCAGCAATTTTTGCAATCAGAATAATTGCCAATTTTGAAGATAAAGAAATTAGTAAGCTAACGTACTTTGCATGCCTCCACTCTCTGATGTCATACGGAATAATATTCTGGGGCAACTCAACACTTAGGCAAAAGGTATTCACTGCTCAAAAGAAAGTAGTTAGAATAATGTGTGGGGTTCATAGTCGCACGTCTTGTAGGCATCTGTTTAAAAGGTTAGGAATTCTTACAACTGCTTCACAGTACATTTACTCAGTAATGAAATTTTTTTCTCAACAACATGGACCAGTTTAAAATCAACAGCGACATTCATGATTACAATACCAGAAAAAAGACGTACACTATCCTTTACTTAAACTATCCTTGACACAGAAAGGGGTAAAATATGCTGCTATAAAACTTTTTGATAAATTACCAGTTGAAATAAAATGTCTAACAGACAGCAGTAATAGTTTCAAAAACAAAATGAAAACATACGTCCTTGACAACTCCTTCTATACCATAGATGAATTCTTGAATATGAGTAAATAAATCTGGAGATATAATATATGCATTTTGTGCCATTTAAGGGAGTGGGATAGATAACAGAAATATTTAGGTATAGCACTATAACGTAAACAAAAAAAAAACTTGTTTCCTGTGCGCATTTCTTGTGCATTTGAGACGTTCCACATCATAACGGTTTTGATCAACTGAACACGTAACTAACTAACTAACTAACTATGAAAGACTTTTCCCGACGCGGCCAAGTCATGGTATCAAAACTGTACTTGTGCTGCCCCAGGAAACCAACATACAGAAGCAAAGCCCGAGAAGCGATCGATCATGTTCGACAACGTTACTGGGTGCATTACGTGTTCCCTCCTCTCACCATGTGGGGGCACGTCCAGCACTGTCGAACGTGATTGCTTTGGTAGGCCAAATGCTATGGAGTAGGGAAGCGTAATGTTGCGTGGGCGTACTGACCTCAAACCTTTGAACACGGTGCAATAACCGGTCAACGTTACTGTGACACCGTACTCCTTACCCACGATCATCTTTTCAGGGGTGCATTAGGCTCTCACTTCATTTTTATGGGTGACACAGAGCGACTGCATCGAACAGCGCAGGTGGCGGAGCTTTTGGAACGAGAGGATACGAGTATTTGGTGACTGGACAGACCTGTCCGTTCCCCCGACTTAAATCCCACTGATCGAGTGTGGGATGCGCTGGGGAGAGGTACTGCAGCACGTCCACAATGCACCAATAACCATCAGGCAGTTGGTGGAGGAAAAAATGGAAATGGAAATGAGCGTTTGGCGTCCTTGGCCGGGAGGCCCCTTACAGGGCAGGTCCGGCCGTCTTGGTGCAGATCTTATTATAATCGACGCCACGTTGGGCGACCTGCGCGCCGGACGGGTATGAAATGATGATGAAAACAACACAACATCCAGTCCCTGAGCGGAGAAAATCCCCGACCCAGTCGGGAATCGAACTCGGGCCGGTAGGACGCTGACCACTCAGCTATCGGGGCAGACTGGTGGAGGACTAGAACGCTCTACCACAAGACTTCTTTACCAGCCTTGTGGTGGGCATGGAATTTGCTTCCAACATATGCTGATACAAGTTTCCAATAAACATCGCCGCCCCGTTCCCTCCGGTCAATATTCAGCACCACTGCTTTTGAGAGAACGAACCCCGAATTCTCCTTAAGTAATGCATAGAAACCACTGTGCTGCTAAACGAGAATCGTCATAATATGATATGAGCCTCATTTTCAATTTATTGACGAATCTCGTATCTGGCTCGGGTCCTACCACAGAACAAAGCTATGAATAATAAAGTAAGAGGACACGTCAATAGCATTAATCCTATAGGTTTTGAAATAACTAATATGAAGATAGTATATTCAAAAGCTATCGAAGTCAAGATTGTGTACAGTAGGAAGGGGGAAAAAAACGAGTTTCTTATTTTGTGAGTCAGAGGCCGTGCCGACGATGTCACATTACCTTGCGCATTAGAATCAAAAGATAAGAGAATCATATACTGCCTCAGAAATAATCTTAGAATAGTGAAAGGGCGCCAGATATGCCATACAATGAGAAACAGTTTGTAATAATTCGATTCTACGGTCCGTCATTGGAAGGTGAGGGAGCGTTTCCCAGGACTGTCAAGGTGGTGTAGTTGCTCAGGTGTTGTGGCTTCGTCGGTGGACATGAAGGCTGGGAATGAGTTAGCAAGATACCAAAAGCTAGGATTTTTCAAAGATTCTTTAATTATCTCCTTAGTTTCTATGACAAATCTTACGTGCATTCACAGTTTGGGACTGACGATGAGTCTTTGATCTGTATTGAGACAACACCATCATCTGTACTACGGAAAACACTGGAAAATCCGCGGTAGAGAATCTATTTATTGTACTGGACATTAATATATCCTCCAATTACAGTCACAGACAGGTCACTGGAAAATAACTGCTTTTCCCCTTCTGTGCCGACAGTTCACCAACACTAGATAATGACAAATTTATTTTTGCTTTTGTACTAGGTCTACAACTTTGCTTTCTCTGTTTTTTCTCGAAATTCGGGACTTTATCGTGAAAAAATTATAAATCATTTAGGATTCAAAGTATTGGCTATCGCTGGCCACTACTTTCTCCCATTTTTCGGGCAGCATACGAATACCGCGGCGGAAGAACTGCGAGTCTTTCGAGGAGATCCGTGAAACGATACAGTTTTGCAATTTGTTCATATGGCCAGAGATACTACTCAACCAGGCCGTGTGCCACTGCTCAAAAGAGATGCTAGTCAGAGGGAGCAATGTCCGGAGGATGAGGCGGGTGTGGTAGGACTTTCTATATCAACGTCTCCCAGTAAGTTTGAACTGGTTTTGCGACATGGGATCGAGTATTGTCATGTTGCAATGTCATCTTTTCATGTCTACAGTTGTATTGTGGTCTTTCGGCGTTAAATGCTCGGCTCAGAGGCGTCATTTGCTTTCGATAACGGTCTCGTGTAATTTATTTCGTCGGTTTCAGTAACTTCGAAAATCTCTCTTCCACCGCAATGCCGACATTCAACATCAAATTAACCGTTATTGAAGCGTTGAAACAGTTTTCTACACGTTTCTTTTCACTAATAGACGCCTTAGAACATGTCTTACCGAGCATTTTATGAGACTCAGCCCCAAATTTCTTCGTGTTAAAGCAGAAAATTAAAACCTCCCGCAAATGACAAAAACAGGGCTCGTAATTTGACGTATTTAATCGAGTGAATAACTTTATGATGCTGTGACAAATCTTGTAATATTTTGATTGAGTTATGTGTACAAATGCGTAAGCTTATTGCATGATGCTTACGACCTACCACCACTTGCCGCTACTGCCACCTACTGCAGAACTGCGGAAGCAAAGTTTTAGACCTAATATTCTTCCCTTTATTTTCATTTATAAACATTTGTGAATCGCTTCCGCAAATTGTTGCGGCTTAAAGAAACTTTACTTTTGCTGTTCTAAACTCCCTTCTGTCCTCCTTCATGAATATCCATGTTCACTTCTGTACGATGTGAAGGGTCTTGTTAAGCTCTATGTCAGATGCTGTTTTGTCGTAATTTCATTTCAATTGTTTAACCTTCCTAAGCATTATTGCAACATCAATGTTGAGTTAACTCTCGATACCGTCTTCAGAATTTTATATTTACGTCTGTTTTAGTTGTGATAAGGTATTTTCTACTGAACAGTGGAGTTACTAGGAATCCATACTTCTGTGAACTATATTTTAAAAAGACAATTTCTCTTTATAGTCCTGTGTGTGCCATAAGCACTACGTCGTCTGCATGAAAAACGAATACTTAATACGAATGGTGTTTTGACTATATTAGGCACAAAGAAGGCTGTAGAGAACAGTGAAACAAGCACATAAATGTACGGAAACCAATGGTTTCCCCATTACGACGTATTATGAATGAATACATGAAAACCTTTAAACAGAGTCTCCGAGATCCAAACTGCAGCTATGCACTTGATGACAAACACATTACAAGTATTCCACATGGCAACCGTTCATGTGAAGGCAAGCTTCAGCATTTCTCCTCATTGATGCCAGTACATGCTCAGAATCCAAAGCGTGTTCCGAATGCACTGACAGAATCAAATGGTTCAAATGGCTCTGAGCACTATGGGACTCAACATCTTAGGTCGTAAGTCCCCTAGAACTTAGAACTACTTAAACCTAACCAACCTAAGGACATCACACACACCCATGCCCGAGGCAGGATTCGAACCTGCGACCGTAGCAGTCCCGCGGTTCCGGACTGCAGCGCCAGAACCGCACGGCCACCGCGGCCGGCACTGACAGAATCATTAGGATTGCGTTCCCGGAGTCCAATGACACTATGAACGGGCTTGAGTACAACTATGCTCTTAAAAAACACAAAAGAAAAAAAATCCAACGGATTGTAGTTACTGAGACCACGGTACTGACGAGCCACGACCGAAATACTTGTTGTGGAAGATTCGTGCTACGCGTTCCCGAACAGTCACATGGAAGTGAATCATCTCACATGAGCCACATACGCATCCTTTCACCATAAGGAACATTATCTAAATGTAGCCTTAGACATTAACAGTATTGTAACATTGGGATGACTGCATTCGTGCTTACGTCGTGTATGGGAAAGCACTGGTTTCTGGACCTATGTTTATTAGGATCATTTGCTTGTTTCATTATCCTCCACTCTTCCACTTGATAGTCAAACACCATGTATAGCATGTGAGAAATTCTGTTTCCACATGAGTGGTTATTGATCTAATTTTATGAGATTGCGTGACTGCTGCCCAGAAACCCGGGTCACCTACGAATTTCTCTAGTTACGATTGTACGAGTAATCGTCAAATCCGACTATATGTTGGTGTAATCAATCGTACGATATGCCGCGGAAGTTTCACTTCGTAATTCAGGTAGTCACTGATATTTCGCAAAAAAACGTAAAGGGTGTAAGTTCTCCATTTGAGAGAAAGAAGAAAAGGAGAGAAAACTGCCTTACTTGGACGCGGATGGAGGAGGAAATCGACCATCGGATGTTCGAAAGAACCCCCCACCCCTTACACCTGCCTCTTCTACCGTCCCGTCATCACTCGGATGACCTGCTTTAGGGAAAAAGCAGAAAACTTCCACCTGGTAACAGAACGGGGCAGTGGATGAATACGGACGTACAGAAACTCTCCATTCCATGTCTGCTCGCCATTAATCCAGTCGCAGAAAAAAAATTGTCAGTGACACGTGTGATTAATGGGATGTCCTAAATAACAGAGTGCAGGAGGTTTGGAGCGACTATGTCGCGAGAAACGGTAATTATTTGTCACAATGGACGTAGATATCGAGTGACAGTTCATTTGTTGGCGTGTATACTTCCTTCACGAGGTAACTATAATTAATGGCTTTACGTAAAGTAAACGTGGTGTTACAAACGTGTGCGCTAAATCGAAGTGCTAGCGACGTTTAGTGGCTGTGTACCGTTTACACATCGACTGCCGCCCATTATACGTCCTGATACCTAAGTGCCGCCATTCCTTGTACAATTCATGCTGCCAGTCGATGGGCGAGAAGCTAATCGTATATATCCATCTAGATATGCAGTACACACTGCAAGTCACAGCAAGTGCATAGTGGCGTAAACGTCGTACCAATAGTGCCCTATGCCATTCACGTTTTGAGAGTGGGGAAAAATAGTCTATATACCTCTCTGTGCGCCCTCAGATCTCTGTCTTATTCTCTCGAGCCCCAAGTGATACACTGATGGCAAAAATCGCAACACCAAGAAGGAGTGGTGCGACGTTAACGGAAGTTTGTAGGCGTGTTTCTACGTCTGAATGATGTCATCTATTCAAGTTTCGCGCCAGTCGCATAATAGTTGTGATAGTAGCACGACTATGAGGATGCAAATCAGCTTTGCTTTAAATACACACTGTAACGGTCGTGAGTGTTGGTTACCTTTGAGATTGGACGTGGTGAGTCGATGTTAATCAAGAATGCCTTTAAGACGCCGTTGTGAACACCTCACTGACAAGAGGACCATCAGAAGTGTAAATAACAGATTTCGATGGGTCTCGGATATGTTGTAGAGGGACATGCCCGGAGTACGAGGCTACTCGCTTTTTTAGCGAGGGGCCTTGGTTTTCTAGAAAATTGATTCTGAAGTACACAGCGAGCTGTAATACGACTACCGTTAGTCATGTTCCAACCAAGTGAGCGTGGCGTAGTGGTTAAGGTCTACAGCTAACACGCGTAGGTAGCTTAGCATGTTTGGGTCCTTTCCGTGTTTTTCCTTTTTTTTTTAATCAGTTCGAGATTTTTCCACTTTAATTTACAGAATATCAACAAACAGCGTACATTGTGTGAAATTATTAAGAAATAACCAGTTTTGCCGCAGTAATTTAATTTTCACGTCTATCTACAAAATCTTACTCGTTATCGCCTGCATCGCTTGCTGCGCCACAACAGAAATCCGTATGATGTTTGTTGTAATGGGAACCGAAACACAATGTTTTACAGCACCAAGCACATTTCATAAAAGCTACTGTCTTGCAGGCGGACGGAGATTTTAAGAGCGATACCGGAAAACATTGTTCATTTACATTCAAAAAGGTTTATCTTTCATTCGTTAATTCTGAATGCGAACCATGCGTACTTGATCATATTCGAAAAAGCAGCTGCCCTGAACTGATGCAAAATTAATGAGTGTAGTTTTATGGAATCGTCCCTGGACGCAATTGCTCTATTGGTCTTCAACAAATCGGGGCCATTCTAAATTTTCGTCGTGAAAATTTTAGCCTGTCGGTTAAAATATACGCCACAAGGCTGGCAAAGTGGAGTACACTTTGGTGGGATAACTTTCACGGTGCAGGTGCACGCTTTCCTCTCATTCATGAAGATGTGATCATATAGGTTAAATCAGTCTGCCCGCCCCACGTATCAATAATACACTCCTGGAAATGGAAAAAATAACACATTGACACCGGTGTGTCAGACCCACCATACTTGCTCCGGACACTGCGAGAGGGCTGTACAAGCTATGATCACACGCACGGCACAGCGGACACACCAGGAACCGCGGTGTTGGCCGTCGAATGGCGCTAGCTGCGCAGCATTTGTGCACCGCCGCCGTCAGTGTCAGCCAGTTTGCCGTGGCATACGGAGCTCCATCGCAGTCTTTAACACTAGCAGCATGCCGCGACAGCGTGGACGTGAACCGTATGTGCAGTTGACGGACTTTGAGCGAGGGCGTATAGTGGGCATGCGGGAGGCCGGGTGGACGTACCGCCGAATTGCTCAACACGTGGGGCGTGAGGTCTCCACAGTACATCGATGTTGTCGCCAGTGGTCGGCGGAAGGTGCACGTGCCCGTCGACCTGGGACCGGACCGCAGCGACGCACGGATGCACGCCAAGACCGTAGGATCCTACGCAGTGCCGTAGGGGACCGCACCGCCACTTCCCAGCAAATTAGGGACACTGTTGCTCCTGGGGTATCGGCGAGGACCATTCGCAACCGTCTCCATGAAGCTGGGCTACGGTCCCGCACACCGTTAGGCCGTCTTCCGCTCACGCCCCAACATCGTGCAGCCCGCCTCCAATGGTGTCGCGACAGGCGTGAATGGAGGGACGAATGGAGACGTGTCGTCTTCAGCGATGAGAGTCGCTTCTGCCTTGGTGCCAATGATGGTCGTATGCGTGTTTGGCGCCGTGCAGGTGAGCGCCACAATCAGGACTGCATACGACTGAGGCACACAGGGCCAAACACCCGGCATCATGGTGTGGGGAGCGACCTCCTACACTGGCCGTACACCACTGGTGATCGTCGAGGGGACACTGAATAGTGCACGGTACATCCAAACCGTCATCGAACCCATCGTTCTACCATTCCTAGACCGGCAAGGGAACTTGCTGTTCCAACAGGACAATGCACGTCCGCATGTATCCCGTGCCACCCAACGTGCTCTAGAAGGTGTAAGTCAACTACCCTGGCCAGAAAGATCTCCGGATCTGTCCCCCATTGAGCATGTTTGGGACTGGATGAAGCGTCGTCTCACGCGGTCTGCACGTCCAGCACGAACGCTGGTCCAACTGAGGCGCCAGGTGGAAATGGCATGGCAAGCCGTTCCACAGGACTACATCCAGCATCTCTACGATCGTCTCCATGGGAGAATAGCAGCCTGCATTGCTGCGAAAGGTGGATATACACTGTACTAGTGCCGACATTGTGCATGCTCTGTTGCCTGTGTCTATGTGCCTGTGGTTCTGTCAGTGTGATCATGTGATGTATCTGACCCCAGGAATGTGTCAATAAAGTTTCCCCTTCCTGGGACAATGAATTCACGGTGTTCTTATTTCAATTTCCAGGAGTGTGTATAGAAATTTTTCCTGTCCCTCGCACGGAAGAATCACAGATTTTAAAAAGTCTTCGTACACCAGTTTCGTGAACTTCCCTGATTTCGTGCAGGACACAATTATGTTTTTAAATTTGAGGGTTAATTCATCCACTCTTTTCTGAACATTAGGGCCAAATTTTCTCGACGGTTACTGCATACATAAAAGAACATACGGGATCACCTTTCTTGGCGCTGTTAGAGTGTACTGTGTTGTGTACGAATGACTTACCTTGTTTAAATTTTTTCTCTGCACGAGAAAGGTTCTCGCCCCTTTCTCTGACAGGGATTGATTGATATTGACAGCCCGTTTAATCAGTGTTGATTACGTAGTCGACGTTAAAATTACCAATAAGTATTTTCGTTCGTGTGCGGAATTCTGCCGCAGCTAGTAATACTTCTTCCATCGTTGCACATTATTTGGAACTGATGAACTTCGTAATCTTCCTTTGCCTGATTTTATGCTTTTGTTTAAATCGTTCGACCCACGATGAGTTGGCCATGAAATTTAAGGTATCCGATACAAGTGGAATAGCAGCGCTCATCGCCCATTGCTGTAAAGCTCTGGCTGTCACCTGATCACGGAAGAAATTATATTATTTTCACAAGCCAGTCTCTTTCTTACAATGTATTTGACATATATTTTGATATGATTTACCTGTTCCAAATTCTGTCTCGCTTCGACGAACCGTTCATACGTCTCACGATAGACAGCGTTCCATTTATCACGACGAGTTCCACCTCGTTTCACATCCCCTTTCCATCGATATAGCGTTGATTTATGCTTTAACCGAGAGACGTCATGTGACTGCAAACTCTTCAGGCGGTATTTTGGATGAGGTACTGCAAGAGCGACTGCTCGTTTTTTGTACGATAGAGGCACATAATCTGCTGGTTCACCTGCGAATTCGTCGGCGACGAAATCGCCATCTTCCTCTACTCCCGTATGCTGCAAAGTAAATAGCTTTATATTATGTCGATGCGTCCGCAAGAAAGGGAACATCCACACAAAAGTAAAAATTAACGCCTCATATTCGTGCACCTCATCTTCTTCGTTGATGTTTATTAATTCATCGCCATCGATGCTCCGTTCAAATTGGCTCTGAGCACTATGGGACTTAACTGCTGAGGTCATCAGTCCCCTCGATCTTAGAACTATTTAATCCTAACTAACTTAAGGACATCACACACATCCATGCCCGAGGCAGGGTTCGAACCTGCGACCGTAGCGGTAGCGCAGTTCCAGACTGTAGCGCCTAGAACCGCTCGGCCACTCCGGCCGGCGATGATCCGTCTCTCGGCCAATAGGTCTTGTATTGCGATACATATCGCGTTGCAAATTGCAATTCAATTAGGAGAGATCGTGCTGGGCGGTTATTTGTTACACGATTTAAATCACGAAGCAATTTTTCGGTCTATTTGATAGCGTTAGTGATTTTGCCTCTCGATTGTTCATTCAACTCCTCTACCTCTGATGAATCTTCTTCTGGCTGCACTTCTGTAGACACACTTGGGTCGTCCATTTCACTGCATTCTTCGAACACGCACGGCACTAACAACGCGTTGCGAGCAACGGATGTTAAAGACAAATGCAAACTAGCGGTTTAGGAGCTAGGTCACCGCCGTTTGTTTGACCATGGCGATACGTGGTCGTAACACACAGAGGACTGTCCGTGCGAACTCTGTGTATTATGAAATTATATCGCCTTAGCCAAATAAAAGGCGGTGACAAAAAAATGGTTCAAATGGCTCTGAGCACTATGGGACTTAACATCTGAAGTCATCAGTCCCCTAGAACTTAGAACTACTTAAACCTAACTAACCTAAGGACATCACACACATCCATGCCCGAGGCAGGATTCGAACCTGCGACCGGAGCGGTCGCGCGGTTCCAGACTGAAGCGCCTAGAACCGCTCGGCCACACTGGCCGGCTACACTGTCACGATACACAGAGTTCGTGCGGGATATCCGCGTGGACAGTCCGCTTGCTGTTTGACCGAGCCTACACAATTTAAACTTCTCAATAATTTCACAGAATTTATACTGTTTGTTGATATTCTCTAAAATAAAATGGAAAAATTTCGGACTATTCTGGTTAAAAAAAGCAAAAACACTAAAAAGGACTTGAACACAGTACCTCTAGCGTGGTAGCTGTAGACCTTAACCGCTGCGCCACGCTCAGTTGGGTGGAACATGGCTAACCTTACACGTATTATAGCGCGCAGTGAGCTTCAAAATAATTATTTTTTTCGAAAACCAAGGTCCGTCGCTAAAAAAGTGGATAGCCTCATACTCAGGGCATGTCACTCTACAACATATCCGAGGCCCATCAAAGTCCGTTATTTACACTTTTGATGGTCCCCTTGAGAGTTCGGATGAGATCGTGTAAAAGAGCTACGAGAAACTGCATATTCCTCCTGCGATATTGCAAAAAGTCTTGGCAGGAATGTAGCCACTCTACATGATTGCTGGTGGCGGTGGCCACGAGAATGTACGGTCGCAGGGAGACCGAGCTCAGGACGGACATACGGCAATACCGAGAGGGAAGACCACCGTGTTCGGCGTGAGGCACTGGTGCATTGTACTTCACCTGCAGCAGCAATTTGAGCACCATAGTGACACAACTTCAAGGACAGCTCTGAGCAAGAAGCTATATAGGATGCATTCCACTGACCCCAAGCCATCGCCATTTGCGACTTCATTGATGTCAAGTGAGAGCTCATTGGAGGGCTGGGTAGAGGCCCGTTGTGTTTTCTGATGAAAGCCGGTTCTGCTTCGGTGCTAGCGACGACCATTTATTGCTTAGAAAGAAGCCAGTTGCGGTTCTGCAACCAACCTGTCTGCGTTCTGGACATACTGGATCTGCATCTGGAGTTACGGGTTTGGGTGCAGTTTCGTATGACAACAGGATCACATTCGTCGTTGTCGCACGCACCCTGACTGAAAATTTGTACGCTAATCTGTTGATGAAATACAGTAGAAGAAGAATGGGTAGCTTTGAGGGATGAAGTAGTGAAGGCAGCAGAGGGTCAGGTAGGTAAAAAGACGAGGGATGGTAGAAATCCTTGGGTAACAGAAGAAATACTGAATTTAATTGATGAAAGGAGAAAATATAAAAATGCAGTAAATGAATCAGACAGAAAGGAATACAAACGTCTCAAAAACGAGATCGACAGGAAGTGCAAAATGGCTAAGCAGAGATGGCTAGAGGACAAATGTAAGGATGTAGAGGCTTATCTCACTAGGGGTAAGATAGATACTGACTCTTTGGAGAAAAGAGAGCCACTTGTATGAATATCAAGAGCTCAGATGGAAACCCAGTTCTAAGCAAAGAAGGGAAGGCGGAAAGGTGGAAAGAGTATCTAGAGGGTCTATACAAGGGCGATGTACTTGAGGACAATATTATGGAAATGGAAGAGGATGTAGATGTAGATGAAATGGGAGAGGCAATACTGAGCCTACAACTTATCTTAGAAGCTAGATTAAGGAAAGGCAAACCTACGTTTCTAGCATTTGTAGACTTAGAGAAAGCTTTTCACAATGTTGACTGGAATACTCTCTTTCAAATTCTGAAGGTGGAAGGGGTAAAATACAGGGAGCGATAAGCTATTTACAATTTGTACAGAAGCCAGATGGCAGTTATAAGAGTCGAGGGCCATCAAAGGGAAGCAGTAGTCGGGAAGGGAGTGAGACAGGGTTGAAGTCTCTCCCCGATGTTATTCAATCTGTATATTGAGCAAGCAGTGAAGAAAACAAAAGAAAAATTCCGAGTAGGTATTAAACTCCATGGAGAAGAAATAAAAACTTTAAGGTTCGCCGATGACATTGTAATTCTGTCAGAGACAGCAAAGGACTTGGAAGAGGAGTTGAACGGAATGGACAGTGTCTTGCAGGGGGATATAAGATGAACATGAACAAAAGCAAAACGAGGATAATGGAATGTAGTCGAATAAAGTCGGGTGATGCTGAGTGAATTAGATTAGGAAATGAGACGCTCAAAGTAGTAAAGGAGTTTTGTTATTTGGGGAGCAAAGTAACTGATGATGATCGAAGTAGAGAGGATATAAAATGTAGACTGGCAATGGCAAGGAAAGCGTTTCTGAAGAAGAGAAATTTGTTAACGTCGAGTATAGATTTAAGTGTCAGGAAGTCGTTTCTAAAAGTATTTGTATGGAGTGTAGCCATGTATGGAAGTGAAACATGGACGATAAATAGTTTGGACAAGAAGAGAATAGAAGCTTTCGAAAAGTGGTGCTACAGAAGAATGTTGAAGATTAGGTGGGTAGATCACGTAACTAATGAGGAGGTATTGAATAGAATTGGGGAGAAGAGGAGTTTGTGGCACAACTTGACTAGAAGAAGGGATCGGTTGGTAGGACATGTCCTAAGGCATCAAGGGATCACAAATTTAGCATTGGAGGGCAGCGTGGAGGGTAAAAATCGTAGAGGGAGACCAAGAGATGAATACCCTAAGCAGTTTCAGAAGGATGTAGGTTGCAGTAGGTGCTGGGAGATGAAGGAGCTTGCACAGGATAGATTGGCATGGAGAGCTGCATCAAACCAGTCTCAGGACTGAAGACCACAACAACAACAACAACAATCTGTTGATTCATGAACAGCACAAAAATATGTTCAAATGTGTGTGACTTCCTAAGGGACCAATCTGCTCAGGTCATCGGTCCCTAGACTTACACACTACTTAAACTAGCTTATGCTAAGAACAACACACATACACACCCCCATGACAGAGGGAGGACTCGAACCTCCAGCGGGAGGGGGCGCAGAATCCGTGACATTGCGCCCCTAACCGCGCGGCCACTCGGCGCGGCCACGAACAGCACACCAGGAGTGTTTTACAAGTGGATAATGCTCGCCCACAATCCGCTGTTGTAACCCAACATTCTCTACAGGGTGTCGACATGTTGCTTGGGTCTGCTCGATTACCAGATTTATCTCCATTAGGATATCATTGGATGACGACACCAGTATCATCCACAACCATCACTAACCACCCCAGTATTGACAGACCAGTACAGGCACGGAACTCCGTCCCACAAATTCACACCTGGCACTTGTACAACACAATGCATGCGCGATTTCATGCTTAAATTCAACCTTCTGGCGGTTACACCGGTTGCTAATGTACCAGCATTTCACATATGCAATGGTTTATAACGCGCTGACATCTACATCTACATCTACGTGATTACTCTACTATTCACAATTAACTGCCTGGCAGAGGGTTCACTGAGCCACCTTCAATCTGTCTCTCTACCGTTCCACTCTCGAACGGCGCGCGGGAAAAACGAGCGCTCAAATTTTTCTGTGCAAGCCCTGATTTCTCTTATTTTATCGTGATGATCATTTCTCCCTATGTAGGTGGGTGTCAACAGAATGTTTTCGCAATCGGAGGAGAAAATTGGTGATTGAAATTTCATGAAAAGATCCCGTCGCAACGAAAAACGATTTTGTTTTAATGATTGCCACTCCAATTCACGTATCATGTCTGTGGCACTATCTCCCCTACTTCGCGATAATACAAAACGAGCTGCCCTTCTTTGCACTTTTTCAATATCATCCGCCAGTCTCACCTGATACGGATCCCACACCGCACAGCGATACTCCAGAATAGGGCGGACAAGTGTAGTATAAGCAGTCTCTTTAGTAGGTCTGTTGCACCTTCTAAGTGTTCTGCCAATGAATCGCAGTCTTTGGTTTGCTCTACCCACAAAATTAACTATGTGATCGTTCCAACTTAGGTTATTTGTAATTGTAATACTTAAGTATTTAGTTGAATTTACAGCCTTCAGATTTGTGTGACCTATCGCGTAATCGAAATTTAGCAGATTTCTTTTACTACTCAAGTGAATAACTTCGCACTTTTCCTTATCCAAGGTCAATTGCCAATTTTCGCACCACACAGATATCTTATCTAAATCATTTTTCAATTCGTTTTGGTCATCTGATGCCTTTACAAGACGGTAAATGACAGCATCATCTGCAAATAATCTAAGAAGGCTACTCAGATCGTCTCGTATGTCGTTGATATTGATCAGGAACAATAGAGGGTCTATAACACTTCCTTGGGGAACGCCGAATATTGCTTCTATTTTACTCGATGACTTTCTGTCTATTACTACGACCTGTGACCTTTCTGACAGGAAATCACGAATACAGTCGCACAACTGAGGCGATATTCCATAGGCACGCAGTTTGGCTAGAAGACGCTTGTGAGGAACGGTGTCGAAAGCCTTCTGAAAATCTAAAAATTTGATATCCCCTGTCGATAGCAGTCATTACTTCCTGAGTATAAAAAGCTAAGTGTGTTCCACAAGAACGATATTTTCTGTAGACTATGTGTTAGTAAATTGTTTTCTTCGAGGTACTTCACAATGTTCGAATACAGTATATATTCCAAAACCCTACCGCAAATTGACGTTAGTGATATGGGCCTGTAATTCAGCGGATTACTCCTATTTCCGTTTTTGGGTATTGTGATTTGAGCAACTTTCCAGTCTTTAGGTAAGGAACTTTCTGTGAGCGAGCGGTTGTATATAATTGCTAAATATGGTGCTATTGCATCTGCATACTCTGAAAGGAACCTGACTGGTGTACCATCTGGACCGGAAGCCTTGTCTGTATTAAGTGATTTAAGCTGCTTGCTACACCGAGGATATCTACTTATATGTATCTCATCTTCGCAGTTGTTCTTGATTGGAATTCAGGAATATTTACTTCGTTTTCTTTGATGAAGGAATTTCGGAAAACCGTGTTTAATAACTCTGAATTAGTGGCACTGTCATCAGTGACTTCACCGTTGTTATCGCGCAGTGAAGGTATTGATTGCGTCTTGCCTCTGGTGTGCTTTGTATATGACCAGAATCTATTTGGGTTTTCTGCCAGATTCCGAGACACAGTTTCGTTCTGGAAATTATTAAAAGCATCTCGCATTGAAGCACGCGCTATATATCGAACTTCTGCAAAACTGTGCCAATCTTTGGGATTTTGCGTTCTTTTAAATTTGGCATGCTTTTTTCGATGCTTCGGCAACAGCGATCTGACCCATTTTGTGTAGTATGGGGGATCAGTACCATCACTTATTAATTTATGTGGTCTATATCTCTCAACTGCCGTCGATACTATCTCTTTGAAATCATTCTACATCTTTTCTACGCTTACGTGATCAGATCGGAAGGAGTGGACACTGTCTTCAGAAGGCGTTAAGAGCATTTTAGATGTACTTAGCGTTTCTTTTTGATGGCTGTGGGTGTTACGGTATTCAGCCTAGCAGCAACTGCCTTGTGGTCGCTAATCCCTGTATTCGTCATGATACTGCCTATTTGTCCAGAATTATTTGTAGCTAAGAGGTCAAGTATGCTTTCGCAACATTTACGCTTCGAGTAGGCTCATGAACTAATTGTTCAAAATAATTTTCTGAGAAAGCATTCAGTACCATTTCGGATGACGTTTTATGCCTGCCGCCGGCCTATGGTCTTGCAATGTTACCTACACAAATGTATTCCCGAAATTTCATTACTCTACGTTAATAATTTTTGTGACGCTGCGATTTTTTTCTGGCAGTGTACATGCGATCGTTGCAGCATAGCGGTTACACAACCTTCTTTGAATACCTGTTTTCCACAGCTACAGCTATGCCTGTACTCTGCAAAACACTGTGAAGTGCATGGCAGAGGCTACTACGGATCTTACTACTTATTAGGGCTACTTGCTACCACATTCGCATATGAGTATGTGAGAGGTCCATGATTAAAGAATTTGTTGCTAGCGCACTCGAGCAGATGTACTTTCCATGGATTGCTCACGCGCTGCCTGCGATATGTAAGATATAAGAGAATCTGAGACCAAAGAGCAGTGTTGACTGCAGTAGGAACTGTGTAGCAGTAGCAGTAAGTTGTTGCTAGCAAGTAGAGATGGGTCGAACTCGTTCATTCCCGTGAAGTACTTCATTCATTTCACTCTTTGCCGTGAAGCGTTCAAATGAAGTAGTTCATTCATGAAGTACGGAAGCCTGGCGAAGTTGCCCAGTTCGCCGTTCAGCCGCGGCTACGCTCGCTTCGCCTCGCTCGTACAATAAAGCTTCGTAATACTTCATATTTTTGCCAACAGATGGCCGAACTATGCGGTAACGTGCACGCAACGTTTTGCGTCTTACAGCGTCTGAGTTAAATACAGGATGGTCGAAGGGGACAAAGGAAAGATAAACAGAGAAGCCTGTCACATATAGAGAAGGTATTACGTTTAATTTTGCTCGACATTTTCTCATGAAGCGCCAAAAAGTCTTCATCTGCCAAGTGAAACCTTATTTGTTGTATTTATGGACTGAAAACTTGGGCTACAAACGAAATGCAGTCCAAGTTTATGTTCCTTTTAAAATTTAATCCAAAATAGAATGAGTATGTTTACCACTGTCACGAAGTCTATATACCTACGTTAAGTAATTATTCAGAAGTTTTCCGGGATTTTATTTTTATTGAGAATAATAACCCTCTAAATTCAAAACGTAAACTGTCACCTGTAGTCATTGGTACGATTTCAGGTAAAATCCCTCTTTATTTTATTCGAAAGCAGTTTTTGTGTCTGTTCGCGCTTATACAATGGCTAGCAACACGCGATCGCGTAAAAGTAGTGAAATTTGGGGTTTCTTCGCCGATTTAGGTTATGTGAAAGCAAAGTGCAACTGTTGTTCTAAGTGTATTTCACCGTGCGATTCGTCGACAGGCAGTACAGGGAGGATTGAAGTGAAGGGAGAATGAGTGACGTAGCGCCAATGTAGTGGGAGAGGGAGAGGGGAAGAGAGTGAGTGAACGAACTAGGAAAAAAAGTGTGGAGTGTACTATCTGTGGAGAGTTTGAAGTACCAGTTCATTAAAATTGAGTGGTTAGTTCACACTTCACTGGAGTGAAGCGTTCATTTAAACGACTCATTCACGAGCTCCCCATCACTACTAGCAAGCAGTCGGGTGTATCGTGTTGGCTGGGCCGGTCGTGGTGCAGCGATGGCGGAGCCTGAGCGTTATTGTATAAGGTAAAAGCATTATTATTCATATTATTTTATTTTAGAGTAACCTCAAATTTTTCTGTTTTGAGGTTACACTAAATTAGAATATTATTGATATTATTTTATTTTAGTGTAACCTCAAAACAGAAAAATTGCTAAACCTCTCAACAGTAAAAAATATAATTATGTCATTGACATTTAGCGTAACCTACCAATAATACAATGTGACTAACCTCTCAATTAAATTGTCGCTCACTTATAACCTTTCAATAATTGACTGTCAATTTAACCTGGTAAATTTTGGACGTCAGCAATGCTGCGTCATGGCCCTGAAAGATCATACTGAATAAATTGAAAATTCTTACCTCAATAAGGTCGCCGGATAACACATATATATCTGCTCCTATAAGAAATTATTCTGGCACAGCCCTGTGCAATGCTGCCTGATAGATTTGTCATTTATAAAAGGAAACAACTGATTTTTCTTTTCAATAATCGGGATGACCAAGGATTGGAGAAATTAATAAATTCTTTAAATTGAAATGAATGATTGTCAAAGTTACTTTTTATGAGAAAGATTATTATTAAGAGATTTTTTTAAACATTTACTTGTGATTTGATACAACAATACTACATATGCGCGAGGCTGCTTTTACCTTATACAATAACGTTCAGGCTCCGCCATCGCTGCACCACGACCGGCGCAGCCAACGCGATACACCAGACCCCTGCTCGCTAGCAAAGCAACGACTTATTGCTACTGCTACACAGTTCCTACTGCAGTCAACACTGCTCTTTGGTCTCAGATTCTCTTATATCTTACATATCGCAGGCAGCGCGTGAGCAATCCATCGAAATTACATCTGCTCGAGTGCGCTAGTAACAAATCCTTTAATCATGGACCTCTTACAACATTAAAAATTTTTGTGACGATACGATTTTTTTCCGGCAGTGTACACGCGATCGTCGGAGCATAGCGGTTACACAACCTTCTTTGAATACCTGTTTTCCACAGCTACAGCTATGCCTGTACTCTGCAAAACATTGCCCGCAGCTCGTGGTCGTGCGGTAGCGTTCTCGCTTCCCACGCCCGGGTTCGATTCCCGGCGGGGTCAGGGATTTTCTCTGCCTCGTGATGGCTGGGTGTTGTGTGGTGTCCTTAGGTTAGTTAGGTTTAAGTAGTTCTAAGTTCTAGGGGACTGATGACCATAGATGTTAAGTCCCATAGTGCTCAGAGCCATTTGAACCATTTTTTTGCAAAACATTGTGAAGTGCATGGCAGAGGCTACTACGGATCTTACTACTTATCAGGGCTACTTGCTACCACATTCGCATATGAGATGCGAGAAGAACCATATTTTAAACGCGTCTGTGCGTGCTGGTATCTGTCTTCAAGCGTCTGCCAGATCAGGTTTTTGAGCATCTCATTGACGCTCTCTCATGAGTCGAAAGAAACCTGTGACCACTCACGATGCCCTTCTGTGTATACTTTCAGTATCCCAGTAGTCTTATTTAGTATGGGTCCCACATACTTGAGCCATGGAAAATAAATCTATATTTTCTATTTGCAAAAAATACCTTGTCAGACTAAAGAAAACTGTGTCCAACATGTGTTTTTTTCTGAATTCCTGCTTATTCTCTAAGAAAAATCTATATGCATTCAAGAAAGTCATAGTGTATGAACTAAAAGTTTGCTCACAGGTCCTGCAATAGAAGCATGTCAGCGATATTCATCTGTAAGCCTGTGCATTCGTTTTCTGGTAAATTCTGTAATCTTACAAGGAAAAAGAAAAATTGGTTGTATTCAAGAAAATCTAATTTTAAATATATTTTCTGTGTTTTTTTCTGAAACTGACGATTTTTTCTGACATCGGCTTGTAGTAGCCATATCAACAGTCAGACTACGCTCTGACGATGACTCGTAGAATTTCTATTTAACATACCGCCTTCTCCTCGTCGTTGTTTCTATTCGCGACATCTGAAACATCAAAATTGCTAACATCACATTAAAAATATATTTCTACTTCTTTTCCTGCTTGCCTCGTGCACCTGATCGTGTCATTCGGTAACTGACTAGATTTAAGCACGATTTCGTCCTAGTTAAATTCCTGTACTTTGCTGCAATTCCAGGAAATCTCGAAATCACTAATTTTCGCGTGTTGTTTCCTCGCTATGTATACACATTTGTAAATCTGAACTTACTAAGATTGCACTAACGAAGTCCGCAGTTATCCATAATGTAATGGTAAAGTAAAAACGAGACTGTTGATTTTAGGAATTGTAAACCTCACCAAGGAAAGTGAAGATTTTTATGAATTTCAAAGTTAAAGAATAATTCTCGTGATAGCTCATGAGAATTAAAGAGACTTCAGCTCTGACTAATCGAACTAAGAACAGATAGATACATTATTTTCAACAGATCTTTGACTGATGTGTGACTACGTGATCGTATTGTTCCTGCTGCTGTCTTTAAGATGCGCCCCTCATTACAAAGGGACAAAACAGGCACGTCAGAGAAAGAACGTAGTCGTTGATCTGTAAGTGATCATCACTTACTAGCGCGGGGTTGGGTTCAGAATTTGATTGTGCCCTCACATATGACAACTGAAAGAGTAGTAACCTAATTAGCTAGTGACAAAAAGCCTCACTTCGCAACAGATTGTATTATGATGCTTCGCGTGGATCGTATATTTATTAGCAACTGATAATTGTAATTCTTACACAAAAGTGAATGAAGTGCCTTTAAAATAATGATAACGAAAACTTCACAATGAAACCTCGCACTAGAACATTTAGAGCAAAACTCGCAAGCGAGTACTATTATTGAGGCAGAGTCGTGATATTATTTGATGCCGGGAAATAAATAATCTTGAATATCACGAAAAACAAGTGAGTTGGCAGAGAAAACATCCAACTGGATAGATACGTGTAGCAGACACCCTGGACGTGTCCGATGATACCGGATCTTAACTGTGTGTTGAACCAACAGCCTGGCCGAGCTACTGAAAGATTGTCATATGTCATTTTTTGCCTAACTAAAATACGGGCCCCAACATTAGGCTGGTGTCTTGGGAACCTTGCTTTTCATGTTGAATACTTTTCTTTTTATTATCAGCAGCAGCAGTAGTAGAAGTAGTAGTAGTAGTAGTAGTCGTTGTTGTTGTTGCTAGTGTTATTGTTGTTGTTTTTGTTGTAACAGCATTATACGATGCTGAAAATATAATTAATTTCTAAACATAATCTACATATTAGCTTTTACAACACCGTTATAACATTTTAATAAGACATGTTGCAGGCAACCAAAGAACAGGTTGTGTAAATTGATAGCGTTAATTAAATGGATGAAGGAATGAATATATGTTAATGAACTTACTGACAATATCAATAGTAACACTAGTTTTTTTGCGTATGATGCAGTTATTTACAGGGAAACATTACCTGAAAAAAAGCGACACAAATATTCAGCCAGATCTTGATAAAATATCATGGTGGCACTTACAAACGTAAAACTGTGTCCTCCATAAAACGCAAAAACATAGTGTCACATGGCTACGATATGAATGAGTCACAACTAGCGTAAGTAAATTCATAGAAAGGGCTGCGGTAACAATTTGTGGAAATGTGATATACACTCCTGGAAATGGAAAAAAGAACACATTGACACCGGTGTGTCAGACCCACCATACTTGCTCCGGACACTGCGAGAGGGCTGTACAAGCAATGATCACACGCACGGCACAGCGGACACTCCAGGAACCGCGGTGTTGGCCGTCGAATGGCGCTAGCTGCGCAGCATTTGTGCACCGCCGCCGTCAGTGTCAGCCAGTTTGCCGTGGCATACAGAGCTCCATCGCAGTCTTTAACACTGGTAGCATGCCGCGACAGCGTGGACGTGAACCGTATGTGCAGTTGACGGACTTTGAGCGAGGGCGTATAGTGGGCATGCGGGAGGCCGGGTGGACGTACCGCCGAATTGCTCAACACGTGGGGCGTGAGGTCTCCACAGTACATCGATGTTGTCGCCAGTGGTCGGCGGAAGGTGCACGTGCCCGTCGACCTGGGACCGGACCGCAGCGACGCACGGATGCACGCCAAGACCGTAGGATCCTACGCAGTGCCGTAGGGGACCGCACCGCCACTTCCCAGCAAATTAGGGACACTGTTGCTCCTGGGGCATCGGCGAGGACCATTCGCAACCGTCTCCATGAAGCTGGGCTACGGTCCCGCACACCGTTAGGCCGTCTTCCGCTCACGCCCCAACATCGTGCAGCCCGCCTCCAGTGGTGTCGCGACAGGCGTGAATGGAGGGACGAATGGAGACGTGTCATCTTCAGCGATGAGAGTCGCTTCTGCCTTGGTGCCAATGATGGTCGTATGCGTGTTTGGCGCCGTGCAGGTGAGCGCCACAATCAGGACTGCATACGACCGGGGCACACAGGGCCAACACCCGGCATCATGGTGTGGGGAGCGATCTCCTACACTGGCCGTACACCACTGGTGATCGTCGAGGGGACACTGAATAGTGCACGGTACATCCAAACCGTCATCGAACCCATCGTTCTACCATTCCTAGACCGGCAAGGGAACTTGCTGTTCCAACAGGACAATGCACGTCCGCATGTATCCCGTGCCACCCAACGTGCTCTAGAAGGTGTAAGTCAACTACCCTGGCCAGCAAGATCTCCGGATCTGTCCCCCATTGAGCATGTTTGGGACTGGATGAAGCGTCGTCTCACGCGGTCTGCACGTCCAGCACGAACGCTGGTCCAACTGAGGCGCCAGGTGGAAATGGCATGGCAAGCCGTTCCACAGGACTACATCCAGCATCTCTACGATCGTCTCCACGGGAGAATAGCAGCCTGCATTGCTGCGAAAGGTGGATATACACTGTACTAGTGCCGACATTGTGCATGCTCTGTTGCCTGTGTCTATGTGCCTGTGGTTCTGTCAGTGTGATCATGTGATGTATCTGACCCCAGGAATGTGTCAATAAAGTTTCCCCTTCCTGGGACAATGAATTCACGGTGTTCTTATTTCAATTTCCAGGAGTGTAGAACGATAATACAGGTGCAGTCCTAAGTAAGGCAGGAGATAGACATTGAGTCAGTAGTAAGATAACAGGAAAATGCAGGCAATCTACAAAAGAGAGTGCTTACAAAAGCGTCTTGCGGCCCATCCTAGAAGAGGTTAAGTTACTGGGAGATTTTTCTCAAGTGGCTGTTGTAATGGAAGTGGTCAAGGACACTATTTTCACCACGAACCAGAACACGTGACACACATTAAAAAAAAAACAAAAGAAATGGAGTACTCGAATCAACAAATACAAAAGCGTCGTGCGGCCCGTCCTAGAAAAAGTTACTACACTAGGAAATTTTACTCAAGTGGCTATTGTAATGGAAGTGGTCAACACTATTTTCACCACGAACCAGAACACGTGATACAGATTAAAAAAACCGAGTACTCGATACGACAAACACAAAAGCGTCGTGTGGCCCATCCTAGAAAAAGTTGTCACTGGGTTCAAATGGTTCTGAGCACTATGGGACTTAACATCTGAGGTCATCAGTCCCCTAGAACTTAGAACTACTGAAACCTAACTAACCTAAGGACATCACACACATCCATGCCCAAGGCAGGATTCGAACCTGCGACAGTAGCGGTCGCGCGGTTCCAGACTGAATAAGTCACTGAGAGATTTTGCTCAAGTGGCTATTTTAATATAAGTGGTCAACGACACTATTTTCAACGGATTACTTGATGCGACAAACACAGGGCGTGCCTGATATATTCGGATATCAGATTACCTAATACACAAAAATGTTTCAGAAATCATATCATTTTGGTTTTCTTTGTTATGATTAAATAAGCAACAGGCAATATTTTACTTAGGTACAAATATAATAAAACGTATAACAAAATATTTCAAAATGTAAAAAGTTGTTTTTACTTTGATTTTGAAAGAAATTTTTGAAATGAATTAAATCTATTATTGTAACTATTTAAATAAATATTATATTCTAATTTGAAGAATGTCTGCAGTGTAAGCTTCATGAAAAATTACTGACTTGCAAACTGAATGCGAGCTTGCTGAAAAGCAATGCCCCCTATTTTTTTAATGGGAAAACCCTGAATTTATTACGCAAAACAGATTTTATTGACATTCTACATCTTTATTCTTCATGTCTACATGTTTGCAACCTTCTGCCGCTAGAGAGCTCCGAATTATAGTGTGTAGCATACGGTGTGTAACGTTAATTATGTCGGTGCGTGAGAAACAGCGTGCTGTAATCGAGTTTCAAATTAGAAGATTTTGCCCACACATGGAGCATCCTCTCCTTCAATATGACAGCTATACCACACACGAGCCCTGCGACATTTGTAACAATCAGATTCCTTAGGTTCACTGTCAACGATCATCCTCCATATAGTGCCGACTTGCACCCATCCGATTTTCATCTGTTTCCAAAACTTAAAGAACACCTTCCAGGACTTCACTTTGATAGTGATTAAGTGGTGCAAGCTGAGATGAAGTTGTGGTTCTGTGAGCAAAGTCAAACAGTGTACATTGACGGTGTCAACAAACCGCTCTCTCGTTGGGAGAAATGTGTTCGTCGCATAGGTGACTATGTTGAGAAATAAATATGTAGACATCAAGATACGTAATGTTAACAAGTTTTTATTTAAAAAGCTTTAAGACTTTTCACGTAAAAATTTGAAGGCATTATTTATCAGCACGCCGTTGTATCCTTCGTCGTAAACAATCGATATGTAATTGTAGCCCCTTTGTGTTGCGACGCTACATGAGCATCGCTGGCCAATTTGTATCGGAGTTAGTTGGTTTATGGCACGAGGGAGCAGTAACTGCTGCGCAGAAGCAAACCCATTTCTGACGTTCTGCGCATGACGTCACAGAGGAACAGCTCTTGGCGCGCGCGAAGTGTATGTCTGAGCTTTGTGTTGTCCAGGTTCGTCCGTGTTGTGTTTCGTGCGTGTTGTCGCTTCCGTTTGGTTATCTTTGTGCAGTGAGTGTTTGTCCAAAGTATTTGAGTGTGTGGAAACAATGCCAGGTTGTGCTGTTGTTGGCTGTAACTCTCACAATCGCAATACAAAAGGGACTGAAATAGTGTTGCATTGTTTCCCACGCGATGAAAGTCTGCAAAAGGT